>NW_027366306.1:0-75723 GCF_046119375.1 Phyllobates terribilis | reverse complement strand
GGCCCCCATGACATGCGGCATGCATTTGGGGGCCCTATGGCATGCGGCATGCATGTGGGCCCCAAATGCTTGTCGCATGTCATGGGGGCCTCCATGACATGCGGCATGCATGTGGGTCCCCATGACATGCGGCATGCACGTGGGGCCCCCTTGACATGCGTCATGCATTTGGATCCCCCATTACATGCTGCATGCAAGTGGTGCCCCCATGACATGCGGCATGCATGTGGGCCCCCATGACATGCGTCATGCACTTGGATCCCCCATTACATGTTGCATGCAAGTGGTGCCCCCATTACATGCTGCATGCAAGTGGTGCCCCCATGACATGCGGCATGCATGTGGGCCCCCATGACATGCGGCATGCATTTGGGGCCCCCAAGATATGCGGCACGCATTTGAGGCCCCCATGACATGCGCATGCATGTGGGGGGCCCATGAAGTGCGCCATGCATGTGGGGCCCCTATGACATGCGGCATGCATTTGTGGGCACCAAGACATGCTGCATGCATTTGGGTGGCCCCATGACATGCGGCATGCATTTGGGGCCCCCATGACATGCGGTATGCATTTGGGGCCCCCATGACATGCAGCATGCATGTGGGTCCCCCATGACATGCGACATGCATTTGGGGCCCCATGACATGCGGCATGCATTTGGGTCCCCCATGAAATGCTGCATGCATGTGGGGCCCCTATGACATGCGGCATGCATTTGGGGCCCCGATGACATGCGGCATGCATGTGGGGCACCCATGATTTGCGCCATACACGTGGGGCCCCTATGATATGCGGCATGAATTTGGGGTGCCCGAGACATGCGGCATGCACGTGGGGCCCCTATGACATGCTGCATGCATTTGTGGCCCCCATTACATGTGGCATGCACATGGGGCCTCCATGACATGCGGCATGCATGTGGGGCCCCCATGACATGCGGCATGCACGTGGGGCCCCTATGACATGCGGCATGCACGTGGGGCCCTCATGACATACAGCATGCATTTGGGGCCACTATGACATGCGGCATGCATTTGGGGCACCCTTGACATGCGGCATGCATGTGGGACCCCTGTGACATGCGGCCTGCATTTGGGGGGCCCCATGACATGCGGCAAGCACGTGGGGCCCCAATGACATGCAGCATGTACGTGGGGCCCCCATGACATGCGGAATGCACGTGAGGCCCCCATGACATGCGGAATGCCTGCGGGGCCCCAATGACATGCGGCATGCATGCATTTGCGTCCCCCATTAAATGCGGCAAGCACGTGGGGCCCCAATGACATGCAGCATGTACGTGGGGCCCCCATGACATGTGGCATGCATTTGGGGCCCCCAATATATGCAGCATGCACGTGGGGCCCCCATGATATGTGGCATGCATTTGGGGCCCCCATGATTTGCGGCATGCACGTGGCCCCTCATGACATGCAGCATGCATTTGGAAACCACTATGACATGCGGCATGCATTTGGGGCCCCCATGACATGAGGCATGCATTTGGGGCCCCCATGACATGCGGCATGCATGTAGGGCCCCCATGAAATGCGCCATGCATGTGGGGCCCCTATGACATGCGGCATGCATTTGTGGGCCCCAAGACATGCGGCATGCACGTGGGGCCCCCCATGACATGCGGCATGCATTTGGGGCCCCCATGACATGCGGAATGCACGTGGGGCCCCTATGACATGCAACATGAATTTTGGGGCCCCATTACATGCGGCATGCACGTGGAGCATCCATGACATCCGTCATGCATTTGGGCCCCCATGACATGTGGCATGCATGTGGGGCCCCCATGACATGTGGTATGCACGTGGGGCCACTATGACATGCCGCATGCATTTGGGGCCCCCATGACATGCGTCATGCATTTGGATCCCCATTACATGCTGCATGCAAGTGTGGCCCCCATGACATGCGGCATGCATGTGGGCCCCCAATGACATGTGGCATGCACGTGGGGCCCCCATGACATGCGGCATGCATTTATGGCCCCATGACATGCGGCATGCATTTGGTATCCCCATGACATGCGGCATGCACGTGGGGCCCCCTTGACATGCGACATTCATGTGGGGCTCCCATGACATGCGGCATGCATTTGGGGCCTCCGTGACATGCGGCATGCATGTGGGGCCCCCATGACATGCGTCATGCATGTGGGGCCCCTTATGACATGCGGCATGCATTTGGGGCCCCCATGACATGCGGCATGTATTTGGGGCCCCCATGACATGCGGCATGCATGTGGGGCCCCCATGACATGCGGCATGCATTTGGGGCATGCATAACATGCGGCATGCATTTGGGGCATGCATAACAAGCTGCATGCATTTGGGGTACCTGAGACATGCGGCATGCATGTGGGGGCCCCGTGACATGCGGCATGCATGTGGGGTCACCATGACATGCGGCATGCATTTGGGGGCCCCATGGTATGCGGCATGCATGTGGGGCCCAAATGCTTGTCGCATGTCATGGGGGCCTCCATGACATGCGGCATGCATGTGGGTCCCCATGACATGCGGCATGCACGTGGGGCCCCCTTGACATGCGTCATGCATTTGGATCCCCCATTACATGCTGCATGCAAGTGGTGCCCCCATGACATGCGGCATGCATGTGGGCCCCCATGACATGCGGCATGCATGTGGGACCCCCATGACATGCGTCATACATTTGGATCCCCCATTACATGCTGCATGCAAGTGGTGCCCCCATTACATGCTGCATGCAAGTGGTGCCCCCATGACATGCGGCATGCATGTGGGCCCCCATGACATGCGGCATGCATTTGGGGCCCCCATGATATGCGGCACGCATTTGAAGCCCCCATGACATGCGCATGCATGTGGGTGCCCCATGAAATACGCCATGCATGTGGGGCCCCTATGACATGCGGCATGCATTTGTGGGCACCAAGACATGCTGCATGCATTTGGGGGGCCCCATGACATGCGACATGCATTTGGGGCCCCCATGACATGCGGTATGCATTTGGGGCCCCCATGCCATGCAGCATGCATATGGGTCCCCCATGACATGCGACATGCATTTGGGGCCCCATGACATGCGGCATGCATTTGGGTCCCCCATGACATGCGGCATGCATTTGGGGCCCCGATGACATGCGTAATGCATGTGGGGCACCCATGATTTGCGCCATGCATGTGGCGCCCCTATGACATGCGGCATGAATTTGGGGTGCCCGAGACATGCGGCATGCACGTGGGGCCCCTATGACATGCCGCATGCATTTGTGGCCCCCATTACATGTGGCATGCACATGGGGCCTCCATGACATGCGGCATACGCTTGGGGCCCCAATGACATGCAGCATGAGTTTGGATCCCCCATGACATGCGGCATGCATGTGGGGCCCCCATGACATGCGGCATGCACGTGGGGCCCCTATGACATGCGGCATGCACGTGTGGCCCTCATGACATGCAGCATGTATTTGGGGCCACTATGACATGCGGCATGCATTTGGGGCCCCCATGACATGCGACATGCATGTGGGACCCCTGTGACATGCGGCCTGCATTTGGGGGGGCCCATGACATGCGGCAAGCACGTGGGGCCCCAATGACATGCAGCATGTACGTGGGGCCCCCATGACATGCGGAATGCACGTGAGGCCCCCATGACATGCGGAATGCCTGCGGGGCCCCAATGACATGCGGCATGCAAGCGGGGCCCTCATGACATGTGCCATGCATTTGGGGCCCCCAATATATGCAGCATGCACGTGGGGCCCCCATGATATGTGGCATGCATTTGGGGCCCCCATGACTTGCGGCATGCACGTGGGCCCCTCATGACATGCAGCATGCATTTGGAAACCACTATGACATGCGGCATGCATTTGGGGCCCCCATGACATGAGGCATGCATTTGGGGCCCCCATGACATGCGGCATGCATGTGGGGCCCCCATGACATGTGGTATGCACGTGGGGCCACTATGACATGCTGCATGCATTTGTGGCCCCCATTACATGTGGCATGCACATGGGGCCTCCATGACATGCGGCATGCATGTGGGGCCCCCATGACATGCGGCATGCACGTGGGGCCCCTATGACATGCGGCATGCACGTGGGGCCCTCATGACATACAGCATGCATTTGGGGCCACTATGACATGCGGCATGCATTTGGGGCACCCTTGACATGCGGCATGCATGTGGGACCCCTGTGACATGCGGCCTGCATTTGGGGGGCCCCATGACATGCGGCAAGCACGTGGGGCCCCAATGACATGCAGCATGTACGTGGGGCCCCCATGACATGCGGAATGCACGTGAGGCCCCCATGACATGCGGAATGCCTGCGGGGCCCCAATGACATGCGGCATGCATGCATTTGCGTCCCCCATTAAATGCGGCAAGCACGTGGGGCCCCAATGACATGCAGCATGTACGTGGGGCCCCCATGACATGTGGCATGCATTTG
Organism: Phyllobates terribilis; assembly: GCF_046119375.1. Taxonomy (NCBI): domain Eukaryota; kingdom Metazoa; phylum Chordata; class Amphibia; order Anura; family Dendrobatidae; genus Phyllobates; species Phyllobates terribilis. The sequence continues at coordinate 71,257 of NW_027366306.1, read as the reverse complement.
GGGCCCCCAATATATGCAGCATGCACGTGGGGCCCCCATGATATGTGGCATGCATTTGGGGCCCCCATGATTTGCGGCATGCACGTGGCCCCTCATGACATGCAGCATGCATTTGGAAACCACTATGACATGCGGCATGCATTTGGGGCCCCCATGACATGAGGCATGCATTTGGGGCCCCCATGACATGCGGCATGCATGTAGGGCCCCCATGAAATGCGCCATGCATGTGGGGCCCCTATGACATGCGGCATGCATTTGTGGGCCCCAAGACATGCGGCATGCACGTGGGGCCCCCCATGACATGCGGCATGCATTTGGGGCCCCCATGACATGCGGAATGCACGTGGGGCCCCTATGACATGCAACATGAATTTTGGGGCCCCATTACATGCGGCATGCACGTGGAGCATCCATGACATCCGTCATGCATTTGGGCCCCCATGACATGTGGCATGCATGTGGGGCCCCCATGACATGTGGTATGCATGTGGGGCCACTATGACATGCCGCATGCATTTGGGGCCCCCATGACATGCGTCATGCATTTGGATCCCCATTACATGCTGCATGCAAGTGTGGCCCCCATGACATGCGGCATGCATGTGGGCCCCCAATGACATGTGGCATGCACGTGGGGCCCCCATGACATGCGGCATGCATTTATGGCCCCATGACATGCGGCATGCATTTGGTATCCCCATGACATGCGGCATGCACGTGGGGCCCCCTTGACATGCGACATTCATGTGGGGCTCCCATGACATGCGGCATGCATTTGGGGCCTCCGTGACATGCGGCATGCATGTGGGGCCCCCATGACATGCGTCATGCATGTGGGGCCCCTTATGACATGCGGCATGCATTTGGGGCCCCCATGACATGCGGCATGTATTTGGGGCCCCCATGACATGCGGCATGCATGTGGGGCCCCCATGACATGCGGCATGCATTTGGGGCATGCATAACATGCGGCATGCATTTGGGGCATGCATAACAAGCTGCATGCATTTGGGGTACCTGAGACATGCGGCATGCATGTGGGGGCCCCGTGACATGCGGCATGCATGTGGGGTCACCATGACATGCGGCATGCATTTGGGGGCCCCATGGTATGCGGCATGCATGTGGGGCCCAAATGCTTGTCGCATGTCATGGGGGCCTCCATGACATGCGGCATGCATGTGGGTCCCCATGACATGCGGCATGCACGTGGGGCCCCCTTGACATGCGTCATGCATTTGGATCCCCCATGCCATGCAGCATGCATATGGGTCCCCCATGACATGCGACATGCATTTGGGGCCCCATGACATGCGGCATGCATTTGGGTCCCCCATGACATGCGGCATGCATTTGGGGCCCCGATGACATGCGTAATGCATGTGGGGCACCCATGATTTGCGCCATGCATGTGGCGCCCCTATGACATGCGGCATGAATTTGGGGTGCCCGAGACATGCGGCATGCACGTGGGGCCCCTATGACATGCCGCATGCATTTGTGGCCCCCATTACATGTGGCATGCACATGGGGCCTCCATGACATGCGGCATACGCTTGGGGCCCCAATGACATGCAGCATGAGTTTGGATCCCCCATGACATGCGGCATGCATGTGGGGCCCCCATGACATGCGGCATGCACGTGGGGCCCCTATGACATGCGGCATGCACGTGTGGCCCTCATGACATGCAGCATGTATTTGGGGCCACTATGACATGCGGCATGCATTTGGGGCCCCCATGACATGCGACATGCATGTGGGACCCCTGTGACATGCGGCCTGCATTTGGGGGGGCCCATGACATGCGGCAAGCACGTGGGGCCCCAATGACATGCAGCATGTACGTGGGGCCCCCATGACATGCGGAATGCACGTGAGGCCCCCATGACATGCGGAATGCCTGCGGGGCCCCAATGACATGCGGCATGCAAGCGGGGCCCTCATGACATGTGCCATGCATTTGGGGCCCCCAATATATGCAGCATGCACGTGGGGCCCCCATGATATGTGGCATGCATTTGGGGCCCCCATGACTTGCGGCATGCACGTGGGCCCCTCATGACATGCAGCATGCATTTGGAAACCACTATGACATGCGGCATGCATTTGGGGCCCCCATGACATGAGGCATGCATTTGGGGCCCCCATGACATGCGGCATGCATGTGGGGCCCCCATGACATGTGGTATGCACGTGGGGCCACTATGACATGCTGCATGCATTTGGGGCCCCCATGATATGCGGCATGCATGTGGGGCCCCTATGACATGCGGCATCCATTTGGGGGGCCCCATGACATGCGGCATGCACGTGGGGCCCCCATGAAATGCAGCATTTATTTGGGGCCCCCATGACATGTGGAATGCCTGCGGGGCCCCCATGACATGCGGCATGCACGTGGGGCCCCCATGACGTGCAGCATGCATTTGGATCCCCCATTACATGCTGCATGCAAGTGGGGCCCCCATGAAATGCGCCATGCATGTGGGGCCCCTATGACATGCTGCATGAATTTGGGGCCCCCAATACATGCGGCATGCTTGTTGGGCCCCCATGACATGCGGCATGCATTTATGGCCCCCATGACATGCGGCAAGCATTTGAGCCCCATGACATGCGGCATGCATGTGGGGACCCCATGACATGCGGCATGCATGTGGGGCCCCAATGACATGCGGCATGCATTTGGGGCCCCCATGACTTGATTCATGCATTTGGGGCCCCCATGACATGCGGCATGCATGTGGGACCCCCATGACATGCGGCATGCATTTGAATCCCCCATGACATGTGGCATGCATGTGGGGCTCCCATGACATGCGGCATCCATTTATGGCCCCCGTGACATGCGGCAAGCATTTGGGCCCCCATGACATGCGGCATGCATTTGGGGGCCCCATGGCATGCGGCATGCATGTGGGGCCCAAATGCTTGTCGCATGTCATGGGGGCCTCCATGACATGCGGCATGCATGTGGGTCCCCATGACATGCGGCATGCACGTGGGGCCCCCTTGACATGTGTCATGCATTTGGATCCCCCATTACATGCTGCATGCAAGTGGTGCCCCCATGACATGCGGCATGCATGTGGGCCCCCATGACATGCGGCATGCATGTGGGACCCCCATGACATGCGTCATACATTTGGATCCCCCATTACATGCTGCATGCAAGTGGTGCCCCCATTACATGCTGCATGCAAGTGGTGCCCCCATGACATGCGGAATGCACGTGGGGCCCCTATGACATGCAACATGAATTTGGGGGCCCCATTACATGCGGCATGCACGTGTAGCATCCATGACATGCGTCATGCATTTGGGCCCCCATGACATGCGCCATGCATGTGGGGCCCCTATGACATGCTGCATGAATTTGGGGCCCCCAATACATGCGGCATGCTTGTTGGGCCCCCATGACATGCGGCATGCATTTATGGCCCCCATGACATGCGGCAAGCATTTGAGCCCCCATGACATGCGGCATGCATGTGGGGCCCCAATGACATGCGGCATGCATTTGGGGCCCCCATGACTTGAGGCATGCATTTGGGGCCCCCATGACATGCGGCATGCATGTGGGACCCCCATGACATGCGGCATGCATTTGAATCCCCCATGACATGTGGCATGCATGTGGGGCTCCCATGACATGCGGCATCCATTTATGGCCCCCGTGACATGCGGCAAGCATTTGGGCCCCCATGACATGCGGCATGCATTTGGGGGCCCCATGGCATGCGGCATGCATGTGGGGCCCAAATGCTTGTCGCATGTCAAGGGGGCCTCCATGACATGCGGCATGCATGTGGGTCCCCATGACATGCGGCATGCACGTGGGGCCCCCTTGACATGCGTCATGCATTTGGATCCCCCATTACATGCTGCATGCAAGTGGTGCCCCCATGACATGCGGCATGCATGTGGGCCCCCATGACATGCGGCATGCATGTGGGACCCCCATGACATGCGTCATACATTTGGATCCCCCATTACATGCTGCATGCAAGTGGTGCCCCCATTACATGCTGCATGCAAGTGGTGCCCCATGACATGCGGCATGCATGTGGGCCCCCATGACATGCGGCATGCATTTGGGCCCCCATGATATGCGGCACGCATTTGAGGCCCCCATGACACGCGCATGCATGTGGGGGGCCCCATGAAATGCGCCATGCATGTGGGGCCCCCATGACATGCGGCATGCATTTGTGGGCACCAAGACATGCTGCATGCATTTGGGGGGGCCCATGACATGCGGCATGCATTTGGGGCCCCCATGACATGCGTTATGCATTTGGGGCCCCCATGACATGCAGCATGCATGTGGGTCCCCCATGACATGTGACATGCATTTGGGGCCCCATGACATGCGGCATGCATTTGGGTCCCCCATGAAATGCGGCATGCATGTGGGGCCCTATGACATGCGGCATGCATGTGGGGCACCCATGATTTGCGCCATGCACGTGTGGCCCCTATGACATGCGGCATGAATTTGGGGTGCCCGAGACATGCGGCATGCATGTGGGACCCCTATGACATGCCGCATGCATTTGTGGCCCCCATTACATGTGGCATGCACATGGGGCCTCCATGACATGCGGCATACGCTTGGGGCCCCAATGACATGCAGCATGAGTTTGGATCCCCCATGACATGCGGCATGCATGTGGGGCCCCCATGACATGCGGCATGCACGTGGGGCCCTCATGACATGCAGAATGCATTTGGGGCCACTATGACATGCGGCATGCATTTGGGGCACCCTTGACATGCGGCATGCATGTGGGACCCCTGTGACATGCGGCCTGCATTTGGGGGGCCCCATGACATGCGGCAAGCACGTGGGGCCCCAATGACATGCAGCATGTACGTGGGGCCCCCATGACATGCGGAATGCACGTGAGGCCCCCATGACATGCGGAATGCCTGCGGGGCCCCAATGACATGCGGCATGCATGCATTTGCGTCCCCCATTAAATGCGGCAAGCACGTGGGGCCCCAATGACATGCAGCATGTACGTGGGGCCCCCATGACATGCGGAATGCCTGCAGGGCCCCAATGACATGCGGCATGCAAGCGGGGCCCTCATGACATGTGGCATGGATTTGGGGCCCCCAATATATGCAGCATGCACGTGGGGCCCCCATGATATGTGGCATGCATTTGGGGCCCCCATGACTTGCGGCATGCACGTGGGCCCCTCATGACATGCAGCATGCATTTGGAAACCACTATGACATGCGGCATGCATTTGGGGCCCCCATGACATGAGGCATGCATTTGGGGCCCCCATGACATGCGGCATGCATGTAGGGCCCCCATGAAATGCGCCATGCATGTGGGGCCCCTATGACATGCGGCATGCATTTGTGGGCCCCAAGACATGCGGCATGCACGTGGGCCCCCCATGACATGCGGCATGCATTTGGGGCCCCCATGACATGCGGAATGCACATGGGGCCCCTATGACATGCAACATGAATTTGGGGGCCCCATTACATGCGGCATGCACGTGTAGCATCCATGACATGCGTTATGCATTTGGGCCCCCATGACATGCGGCATGCATGTGGGGCCCCCATGACATGTGGTATGCACGTGGGGCCACTATGACATGCCGCATGTATTTGGGGCCCCCATGACATGCGTCATGCATTTGGATCCCCATTACATGCTGCATGCAAGTGTGGCCCCCATGACATGCGGCATGCATGTGGCCCCCAATGACATGTGGCATGCACGTGGGGCCCCCATGACATGCTGCATGCATTTGGGGCCCCCATGATATGCGGCATGCATGTGGGGCCCCTATGACATGCAGCATTCATTTGGGGGGCCCCATGACATGCGGCATGCATTTGGGGCCCCCATGACATGCGGAATGCCTGCGGGGCCCCCATGACATGCGACATGAATTTGGGGCCCCAAATACATGCGGCATGCACGTTGGGCCCCCATGAAATGCAGCATTTATTTGGGGCCCCCATGACATGTGGAATGCCTGCGGGGCCCCCATGACATGCGGCATGCACGTGGGGCCCCCATGACGTGCAGCATGCATTTGGATCCCCCATTACATGCTGCATGCAAGTGGGCCCCCATGAAATGCGCCATGCATGTGGGACCCCCATGACATGCGGCATGCATGTGGGACCCCCATGACATGCGGCATGCATTTGAATCCCCCATTACATGCGGCATGCACGTGGGGCCCCCATGACATGCGGCATGCATTTGGGGCCCCCATGACATGCGGAATGCCTACGGGGCCCCCATGACATGTGGCATGCATGCAGGGCCCTCATGACATGCGGCATGAATTTGGGGCCCCCAATACATGCGGCATGCACGTTTAGCCCCCTTGACATGCGACATTCATGTGGGGCTCCCATGACATGCGGCATGCATTTATGGCCCCCATGACATGCGGCAAGCTTTTGGGCCCCATGACATGCGGCATGCATGTGGGGCCCCCATGATATGCGGCAAGCATTTGGGCCCCCATGACATGCGGCATGCATGTGGGACCCCCTTGACATTCGGCATGCATTTGGGGGCCCCATGGCATGCAGCATGCACGTGGGGCCCCCATGACATGCGACATGCATTTGGGGGCCCCATGACATGCGGCATGCATTTGTTGGCCCCAAGACATGCTGCATGCATTTGGGGGGCCCCATGACATGCGGCATGCATTTGGGGCCCCCATGACATGAGGCATTCATTTGGGGCCCCCATGACATGCAGCATGCACGTGGGGCCCCCATGACATGCGACATGCATTTGGGGGCCCCATGACATGCGGCATGCATTTGGGTCCCCCATGAAATGCGGCATGCACGTGGAGCCCCCATGACATGCGGCATGCATTTGGGGCACCCATGACATGCGGCATGCATGTGGGGCCCCATGACATGCGGCATGCATTTGGGCCCCCATAACATGTGGCATGCATTTGGGGCCTGCATAACATGCTGCATGCATTTGGGGTACCTGAGACATGCGGCATGCACGTGGGGCCCCCATAACATGCTGCATGCATTTGGGGTGCCCGAGACATGCGGCATGCACGTGGGGCCTCTATGACATGCCGCATGCATTTGGGGCCCACATTACATGTGGAATGCACATGGGGCCCCGATGAAATGCGGCATACGCTTGGGGCCCCAATGACATGTGGCATGAGTTTGGATCCCCCATGACATGCGGCATGCACGTGGGGCCCCCATGACATGCTCCATGCATGTGGGGCCCCTATGATATGCGGCATGCATGTGGGCTCCCCATGACATGTGGCATGCACGTGGGGCCCCCATGACATGCTGCATGAATTTGGGGGGCCCCATGACATGCGGCATGCACGTGGGGCCCCCATGACATGCGGCATACATTTGTGGCCCTCGTGACATGCGGCAAGCACGTGGGGCCCCAATGACATGCAGCATGCACGTGGGACCCCCATGACATGCGGCATGCATGTGGGGCCCTCATGACATGCTGCATGCATGTGGGACCCCCATTACATGATGCATGCAAGTGGGGCCCCCATGACATGTGGCATGCATGTGGGGCACCCATGACTTGCGCCAAGCACGTGGGGCCCCCATGACATGCGGCATGTATTTTGGGCCCCCATGACATGCGGCATGCATGTGGGGCCCCCATGACATGCGGCATGCATGTGGGGTCACCATGACATGCGGCATGCACGTGGGGCCCCCTTGAAATGCAACATTCATTTGGGGCCCCCATGACATGTGGCATGCATGTGGGGCTCCCATGACATGCGGCATCCATTTATGGCCCCCATGACATGCGGCAAGCATTTGGGCCCCCATGACATGCGGCATGCATTTGGGGGCCCTATGGCATGCGGCATGCATGTGGGGCCCAAATGCTTGTCGCATGTCATGGGGGCCTCCATGACATGCGGCATGCATGTGGGTCCCCATGACATGCAGCATGCATGTGGGACCCCCATGACATGCGTCATGCACTTGGATCCCCCATTACATGCTGCATGCAAGTGGTGCCCCCATTACATGCTGCATGCAAGTGGTGCCCCCATGACATGCGGCATGCATGTGGGCCCCATGACATGCGGCATGCATGTGGGGCCCCCATGACATGCGGCATGCATTTGGGGCATGCATAACATGCGGCATACATAACATGCTGCATGCATTTGGGGTACCTGAGACATGCGGCATGCATGTGGGGCCCCCATGACATGCGGCATGCATGTGGGGTCACCATGACATGCGGCATGCACGTGGGGCCCCCTTGACATGCAACATTCATTTGGGGCCCCCATGACATGTGGCATGCATGGGGGGCTCCCATGACATGCGGCATCCATTTATGGCCCCCATGACATGAGGCAAGCATTTGGGCCCCCATGACATGCGGCATGCATTTGGGGGCCCCATGGTATGCGGCATGCATGTGGGGCCCAAATGCTTGTCGCATGTCATGGGGGCCTCCATGACATGCGGCATGCATGTGGGTCCCCATGACATGCGGCATGCACGTGGGGCCCCCTTGACATGCGTCATGCATTTGGATCCCCCATTACATGCTGCATGCAAGTGGTGCCCCCATGACATGCGGCATGCATGTGGGCCCCCATGACATGCGGCATGCATGTGGGACCCCCATGACATGCGTCATACATTTGGATCCCCCATTACATGCTGCATGCAAGTGGTGCCCCCATTACATGCTGCATGCAAGTGGTGCCCCCATGACATGCGGCATGCATGTGGGCCCCCATGACATGCGGCATGCATTTGGGGCCCCTATGATATGCGGCACGCATTTGAGGCCCCCATGACATGTGCATGCATGTGGGGGCCCCATGAAATGCGCCATGCATGTGCGGCCCCTATGACATGCGGCATGCATTTGTGGGCACCAAGACATGCTGCATGCATTTGGGGGGCCCCATGACATGCGACATGCATTTGGGGCCCCCATGACATGCGGTATGCATTTGGGGCCCCCATGACATGCAGCATGCATATGGGTCCCCCATGACATGTGACATGCATTTGGGGCCCCATGACATGCGGCATGCATTTGGGTCCCCCATGACATGCGGCATGCATTTGGGGCCCCGATGACATGCGTCATGCATGTGGGGTACCCATGATTTGCGCCATGCATGTGGGGCCCCTATGACATGCGGCATGAATTTGGGGTGCCCGAGACATGCGGCATGCACGTGGGGCCCCTATGACATGCCGCATGCATTTGTGGCCCCCATTACATGTGGCATGCACATGGGGCCTCCATGACATGCGGCATACGCTTGGGGCCCCAATGACATGCAGCATGAGTTTGGATCCCCCATGACATGCGGCATGCATGTGGGGCCCCCATGACATGCGGCATGCACGTGGGGCCCCTATGACATGCGGCATGCACGTGTGGCCCTCATGACATGCAGCATGTATTTGGGGCCACTATGACATGCGGCATGCATTTGGGGCCCCCATGACATGCGGCATGCATGTGGGACCCCTGTGACATGCGGCCTGCATTTGGGGGGGCCCATGACATGCGGCAAGCACGTGGGGCCCCAATGACATGCAGCATGTACGTGGGGCCCCCATGACATGCGGAATGCACGTGAGGCCCCCATGACATGCGGAATGCCTGCGGGGCCCTAATGACATGCGGCATGCATGCATTTGCGTCCCCCATTAAATGCGGCAAGCACGTGGGGCCCCAATGACATGCAGCATGTAAGTGGGGCCCCCATGACATGCGGAATGCCTGCGGGGCCCCAATGACATGCGGCATGCAAGCGGGGCCCTCATGACATGTGCCATGCATTTGGGGCCCCCAATATATGCAGCATGCACGTGGGGCCCCCATGATATGTGGCATGCATTTGGGGCCCCCATGACTTGCGGCATGCACGTGGGCCCCTCATGACATGCAGCATGCATTTGGAAACCACTATGACATGCGGCATGCATTTGGGGCCCCCATGACATGAGGCATGCATTTGGGGCCCCCATGACATGCGGCATGCATGTAGGGCCCCCATGAAATGCGCCATGCATGCGGGGCCCCTGTGACATGCGGCATGCATTTGTGGGCCCCAAGACATGCGGCATGCACGTGGGGCCCCCATGACATGCGGCATGCATTTGGGGCCCCCATGACATGCGGAATGCACGTGGGGGCCCTATGACATGCAACATGAATTTGGGGGGCCCATTACATGCGGCATGCACGTGGAGCATCCATGACATGCGTCATGCATTTGGGCCCCCATGACATGCGGCATGCATGTGGGGCCCCCATGACATGTGGTATGCACGTGGGGCCACTATGACATGCTGCATGCATTTGGGGCCCCCATGATATGCGGCATGCATGTGGGGCCCCTATGACATGAGGCATCCATTTGGGGGGCCCCATGACATGCGGCATGCACGTGGGGCCCCCATGAAATGCAGCATTTATTTGGGGCCCCCATGACATGTGGAATGCCTGCGGGGCCCCCATGACATGCGGCATGCACGTGGGGCCCCCATGACGTGCAGCATGCATTTGGATCCCCCATTACATGCTGCATGCAAGTGGGGCCCCCATGAAATGCGCCATGCATGTGGGGCCCCTATGACATGCTGCATGAATTTGGGGCCCCCAATACATGCGGCATGCTTGTTGGGCCCCCATGACATGCGGCATGCATTTATGGCCCCCATGACATGCGGCAAGCATTTGAGCCCCCATGACATGCGGCATGCATGTGGGGACCCCATGACATGCGGCATGCATGTGGGGCCCCAATGACATGCGGCATGCATTTGGGGCCCCCATGACTTGATTCATGCATTTGGGGCCCCCATGACATGCGGCATGCATGTGGGACCCCCATGACATGCGGCATGCATTTGAATCCCCCATGACATGTGGCATGCATGTGGGGCTCCCATGACATGCGGCATCCATTTATGGCCCCCGTGACATGCGGCAAGCATTTGGGCCCCCATGACATGCGGCATGCATTTGGGGGCCCCATGGCATGCGGCATGCATGTGGGGCCCAAATGCTTGTCGCATGTCATGGGGGCCTCCATGACATGCGGCATGCATGTGGGTCCCCTCATGACATGCAGCATGCATTTGGAAACCACTATGACATGCGGCATGCATTTGGGGCCCCCATGACATGAGGCATGCATTTGGAAACCACTATGACATGCGGCATGCATTTGGGGCCCCCATGACATGAGGCATGCATTTGGGGCCCCCATGACATGCGGAATGCACGTGGGGCCCCTATGACATGCAACATGAATTTGGGGGCCCCATTACATGCGGCATGCACGTGTAGCATCCATGACATGCGTCATGCATTTGGGCCCCCATGACATGCGGCATGCATGTGGGGCCCCCATGACATGTGGTATGCACGTGGGGCCACTATGACATGCCGCATGCATTTGGGGCCCCCATGACATGCGTCATGCATTTGGATCCCCATTACATGCTGCATGCAAGTGTGGCCCCCATGACATGCGGCATGCATGTGGCCCCCAATGACATGTGGCATGCACGTGGGGCCCCCATGACATGCTGCATGCATTTGGGGCCCCCATGATATGCGGCATGCATGTGGGGCCCCTATGACATGCAGCATTCATTTGGGGGGCCCCATGACATGCGGCATGAAATTGGTACCCCCATGACATTCGGCATCCACATTGGGCCCCATGACATGCGGCATGCACGTGGGGCCACAAGACATGCGGCATGCATGTGGAGCTCCCAAGACATGCAGTATGCATTTGGGGTACACATGATATGCGGCATGCATTTGGGGTACCCATGACAAGCGGCATGCATTTGGGGCATCCATGACATACGGCATGCATTTGGGGCCCCCCTGACATGTGGCATGCATTTGGGGCCCCCATGACATGTGGCATGCATGTGGGGCCCCTATGACATGCGGCATGCACGTGGGGCTTTCATGACATGCGGCATGCACGTGGGTCCCCCATGACATGTGGCATGCATGTGGGGCTACCATGACATGTTGCATGCATTTGGGGCCCCCATCACATGCAGCATGCATTTGGGGCCCCAGACATGCAGCATGCATTTGGGGCCCCCAATGAAATGTGGAATGCACGTGGGGCCCCCATGACATGCGACATGAATGTGTGACCCCCATGACATTCGGAATGCATTTGGGGCCCCTATGACACGCGGCATGCTTTTTTGGCCCCCATGACATGTGGCTTGCATTTGGGGCCCCCATGACATGTGGCATGCACGTGGGGCCTCCATGATATGTAGAATGCATTTGGTGCCACCATGACATGCTTCATGCATGTGGGGCCCAAATGACATGTGACATGCATTTGGGGTACCCAAGACATGCGGCATGCATGTTGGGCCCCCATGACATGTCTCAAGCACTTGGGGCCCCCATGTCATGCGGTATGCTCTTGGGGCCCGCATGACATGTGGCATACGTTTGGGGCCCACATGACATGCGGCATGCTTTTGGAGCCACCATGACATGCGGCATGCATTTGGGGCCCCCATGACATGAGGCATGCACTTGGTGCCCCCATGACATGCGGCATGCATGTAGAGCCCCCATGACATGCGGAATGCACGTGGGGACCACATGACATGCGGCATGCATTTGGGGCCCCCATGACATGTGGCATGCATTTGGGGCCCCCATGACATGTGGCATGCATGTGGGGCCCCTATGACATGCGGCATGCACGTGGGGCTTTCATGACATGCGGCATGCACGTGGGTCCCCCATGACATGTGGCATGCATGTGGGGCTACCATGACATGCAGCATGCATTTGGCACCCCCATGACATGCGGCATGCATTTGGTGCCCCATGACATGCGGCATGCACGTGGGGCCCCCATGACATGCGGCATGCATTTGGGGCCCCCATGACATGCGGAATGCCTGCGGGGCCCCCATGACATGCGGCATGAATTTGGGGCACCCAATACATGCGGCATGCACGTTGGGCCCCCATGACATGCAGCATGCATTTATGGCCCCCATGACATGCGGCAAGCATTTGGGCCCCCATGACATGCGGCATGCATGTGGGAACCCCATGACATGCGGCATGCATTTGGGGCCCCCATGACATGCGGCATGCATGTGGGGCCCCCATGACATGCGGCATGCATTTGGAGCCCCCATGAATTGAGGCATGCATTTGGGGCCCCCATGACTTGACGCATGCATTTGGGGCCCCCATGACATGCAGCATGCATGTGGGACCCCCAAGCCATGCGGCATACATTTGAATCCCCATGACATGCGGCATGCACGTGGGACCCCCATGACATGCGGCATGCATTTGAATCCCCCATTACATGCGGCATGCACGTGGGGACCCCATGACATGCGGCATGCATTTGGGCCCCCATGACATGCGGAATGCCTGCGGGGCCCCCATGACATGCGGCATGCATGCAGGGCCCTCATGACATGCAGCATGAATTTGGGGCCCACAATACATGCGGCATGCACGTTGGGCCCCCATGACATGCGGCATGCATTTATGGCCCCCATGACATGCGGCATGCATTTGGGGTCCCCATGACATGTAGCATGCACGTGGGGCCCCCTTGACATGCGACATTCATGTGGGGCTCCCATGACATGCGGCATGCATTTGGGGCCTCCGTGACATGCGGCATGCATGTGGGGCCCCCATGACATGCGGCATGCATGTGGGGCCCCTATGGCATGCGGCATGCATTTAGGGCCCCGATTACATGCGGCATGCATGTGGGGCACCCATGACTTGCGCCAAGCACGTGGGGCCCCCATGACATGCGGCATGTATTTGGGACCCCCATGACATGCGGCATGCATGTGGGGCCCCCATGACATGCGGCATGCATTTGGGGCATGCATAACATGCTGCATGCATTTGGGGTACCTGAGACATGCGGCATGCATGTGGGGCCCCCATGACATGCGGCATGCATGTGGGGTCACCATGACATGCGGCATGCACGTGGGGCCCCCTTGAAATGCAACATTCATTTGGGGCCCCCATGACATGTGGCATGCATGTGGGGTTCCCATGACATGCGGCATGCACGTGGGGCCCCCTTGACATGCGTCATGCATTTGGATCCCCCATTACATGCTGCATGCAAGTGGTGCCCCCATGACATGCGGCATGCATGTGGGCCCCCATGACATGCAGCATGCATGTGGGACCCCCATGACATGCGTCATGCACTTGGATCCCCCATTACATGCTGCATGCAAGTGGTGCCCCCATTACATGCTGCATGCAAGTGGTGCCCCCATGACATGCGGCATGCATGTGGGCCCCCATGACATGCGGCATGCATTTGGGGCCCCCATGATATGCGGCACGCATTTGAGGCCCCCATGACATGCGCATGCATGTGGGGGGCCCATGAAGTGCGCCATGCATGTGGGGCCCCTATGACATGCGGCATGCATTTGTGGGCAACAAGACATGCTGCATGCATTTGGGGGGCCCCATGACATGCGGCATGCATTTGGGGCCCCAATGACATGCGGTATGCATTTGGGGCCCCCATGACATGCAGCATGCATGTGGGTCCCCCATGACATGCGACATGCATTTGGGGCCCCATGACATGCGGCATGCATTTGGGTCCCCCATGAAATGCGGCATGCATGTGGGGCCCCTATGACATGCGGCATGCATTTGGGGCCCCGATGACATGCGGCATGCATGTGGGGCACCCATGATTTGCGCCATACACGTGGGGCCCCTATGACATGCGGCATGAATTTGGGGTGCCCGAGACATGCGGCATGCACGTGGGGCCCCTATGACATGCCGCATGCATTTGTGGCCCCCATTACATGTGGCATGCACATGGGGACTCCATGACATGCGGCATATGCTTGGGGCCCCAATGACATGCAGCATGAGTTTGGATCCCCCATGACATGCGGCATGCATGTGGGGGCCCCATGACATGCGGCATGCACGTGGGGCCCCTATGACATGTGGCATGCACGTGGGGCCCTCATGACATACAGCATGCATTTGGGGCCACTATGACATGCGGCATGCATTTGGGGCCCCCATGACATGCGGCATGCATGTGGGACCCCTGTGACATGCGGCCTGCATTTGGGGGGCCCCATGACATGCGGCAAGCACGTGGGGCCCCAATGACATGCAGCATGTACGTGGGGCCCCCATGACATGCGGAATGCACGTGAGGCCCCCATGACATGCGGAATGCCTGCGGGGCCCCAATGACATGCGGCATGCATGCATTTGCGTCCCCCATTAAATTCGGCAAGCACGTGGGGCCCCAATGACATGCAGCATGTACGTGGGGCCCCCATGACATGCGGAATGCCTGCGGGGCCCCAATGACATGCGGCATGCAAGCAGGGCCCTCATGACATGTGGCATGCATTTGGGGCCCCCAATATATGCAGCATGCACGTGGGGCCCCCATGATATGTGGCATGCATTTGGGGCCCCCATGACTTGCGGCATGCACGTGGCCCCTCATGACATGCAGCATGCATTTGGAAACCACTATGACATGCGGCATGCATTTGGGGCCCCCATGACATGAGGCATGCATTTGGGGCCCCCATGACATGCGGCATGCATGTAGGGCCCCCATGAAATGCGCCATGCATGTGGGGCCCCCATGACATGCGGAATGCCTGCGGGGCCCCAATGACATGCGGCATGCAAGCGGGGCCCTCATGACATGTGGCATGCATTTGGGGCCCCCAATATATGCAGCATGCACGTGGGGCCCCCATGACATGCGGCATGCATTTGGGGCCCCCATGACATGCGGAATGCACGTGGGGCCCCTATGATATGCAACATGAATTTGGGGGCCCCATTACATGCGGCATGCACGTGGAGCATCCATGACATCCGTCATGCATTTGGGCCCCCATGACATGCGACATGCATGTGGGGCCCCCATGACATGTGGTATGCACGTGGGGCCACTATGACATGCCGCATGCATTTGGGGCCCCCATGACATGCGTCATGCATTTGGATCCCCATTACATGCTGCATGCAAGTGTGGCCCCCATGACATGCGGCATGCATGTGGGCCCCCAATGACATGTGGCATGCACGTGGGGCCCCCAAGACATGCGGCATGCATTTATGGCCCCATGACATGCGGCATGCATTTGGTATCCCCATGACATGCGGCATGCACGTGGGGCCCCCTTGACATGCGACATTCATGTGGGGCTCCCATGACATGCGGCATGCATTTGGGGCCTCCGTGACATGCGGCATGCATGTGGGGCCCCCATGACATGCGTCATGCATGTGGGGCCCCTTATGACATGCGGCATGCATTTGGGGCCCCCATGACATGCGGCATGTATTTGGGGCCCCCATGACATGCGGCATGCATGTGGGGCCCCCATGACATGCGGCATGCATTTGGGGCATGCATAACATGCGGCATGCATTTGGGGGAATGCATAACATGCTGCATGCATTTGGGGTACCTGAGACATGCGCCATGCATGTGGGGGCCCCATGACATGCGGCATGCATGTGGGGTCACCATGACATGCGGCATGCACGTGGGGCCCCCTTGACATGCAACATTCATTTGGGGCCCCCATGACATGTGGCATGCATGTGGGGCTCCCATGACATGCGGCATCCATTTATGGCCCCCATGACATGAGGCAAGCATTTGGGCCCCCATGACATGCGGCATGCATTTGGGGGCCCCATGGTATGCGGCATGCATGTGGGGCCCAAATGCTTGTCGCATGTCATGGGGGCCTCCATGACATGCGGCATGCATGTGGGTCCCCATGACATGCGGCATGTACGTGGGGCCCCCTTGACATGCGTCATGCATTTGGATCCCCCATTACATGCTGCATGCAAGTGGTGCCCCATGACATGCGGCATGCATGTGGGCCCCCATGACATGCGGCATGCATGTGGGACCCCCATGACATGCGTCATACATTTGGATCCCCCATTACATGCTGCATGCAAGTGGTGCCCCCATTACATGCTGCATGCAAGTGGTGCCCCCATGACATGCGGCATGCATGTGGGCCCCCATGACATGCGGCATGCATTTGGGGCCCCCATGATATGCGGCACGCATTTGAGGCCCCCATGACATGCGCATGCATGTGGGGGCCCCATGAAATGCGCCATGCATGTGGGGCCCCTATGACATGCGGCATGCATTTGTGGGCACCAAGACATGCTGCATGCATTTGGGGGGCCCCATGACATGCGACATGCATTTGGGGCCCCCATGACATGCGGTATGCATTTGGGGCCCCCATGACATGCAGCATGCATATGGGTCCCCCATGACATGCGACATGCATTTGGGGCCCCATGACATGCGGCATGCATTTGGGTCCCCCATGAAATGCGGCATGCATGTGGGGCCCCTATGACATGCGGCATGCATTTGGGGCCCCGATGACATGCGTCATGCATTTGGGGCACCCATGATTTGCGCCATGCATGTGGGGCCCCTATGACATGCGGCATGAATTTGGGGTGCCCGAGACATGCGGCATGCACGTGGGGCCCCTATGACATGCCGCATGCATCTGTGGCCCCCATTACATGTGGCATGCACATGGGGCCTCCATGACATGCGGCATACGCTTGGGGCCCCAATGACATGCAGCATGAGTTTGGATCCCCCATGACATGCGGCATGCATGTGGGGCCCCCATGACATGCGGCATGCACGTGGGGCCCCTATGACATGCGGCATGCACGTGTGGCCCTCATGACATGCAGCATGTATTTGGGGCCACTATGACATGCGGCATGCATTTGGGGCCCCCATGACATGCGGCATGCATGTGGGACCCCTGTGACATGCGGCCTGCATTTGGGGGGGCCCATGACATGCGGCAAGCACGTGGGGCCCCAATGACATGCAGCATGTACGTGGGGCCCCCATGACATGCGGAATGCACGTGAGGCCCCCATGACATGCGGAATGCCTGCGGGGCCCCAATGACATGCGGCATGCATGCATTTGCGTCCCCCATTAAATGCGGCAAGCACGTGGGGCCCCAATGACATGCAGCATGTAAGTGGGGCCCCCATGACATGCGGAATGCCTGCGGGGCCCCAATGACATGCGGCATGCAAGCGGGGCCCTCATGACATGTGGCATGCATTTGGGGCCCCCAATATATGCAGCATGCACGTGGGGCCCCCATGATATGTGGCATGCATTTGGGGCCCCCATGACTTGCGGCATGCACGTGGGCCCCTCATGACATGCAGCATGCATTTGGAAACCACTATGACATGCGGCATGCATTTGGGGCCCCCATGACATGAGGCATGCATTTGGGGCCCCCATGACATGCGGCATGCATGTAGGGCCCCCCATGAAATGCGCCATGCATGTGGGGCCCCTGTGACATGCGGCATGCATTTGTGGGCCCCAAGACATGCGGCATGCACGTGGGGCCCCCATGACATGTGGCATGCATTTGGGCCCCCCATGACATGCGGAATGCACGTGGGGGCCCTATGACATGCGACATGAATTTGGGGGGCCCATTACATGCGGCATGCACGTGGAGCATCCATGACATGCGTCATGCATTTGGGCCCCCATGACATGCGGCATGCATGTGGGGCCCCCATGACATGTGGTATGCACGTGGGGCCACTATGACATGCTGCATGCATTTGGGGCCCCCATGATATGCGGCATGCATGTGGGGCCCCTATGACATGCGGCATCCATTTGGGGGGCCCCATGACATGCGGCATGCACGTGGGGCCCCCATGAAATGCAGCATTTATTTGGGGCCCCCATGACATGTGGAGTGCCTGCGGGGCCCCCATGACATGCGGCATGCACGTGGGGCCCCCATGACGTGCAGCATGCATTTGGATCCCCCATTACATGCTGCATGCAAGTGGGGCCCCCATGAAATGCGCCATGCATGTGGGGCCCCTATGACATGCTGCATGAATTTGGGGCCCCCAATACATGCGGCATGCTTGTTGGGCCCCCATGACATGCGGCATGCATTTATGGCCCCCATGACATGCGGCAAGCATTTGAGCCCCCATGACATGCGGCATGCATGTGGGGCCCCAATGACATGCGGCATGCATTTGGGGCCCCCATGACTTGAGGCATGCATTTGGGGCCCCCATGACATGCGGCATGCATGTGGGACCCCCATGACATGCGGCATGCATTTGAATCCCCCATGACATGTGGCATGCATGTGGGGCTCCCATGACATGCGGCATCCATTTATGGCCCCCGTGACATGCGGCAAGCATTTGGGCCCCCATGACATGCGGCATGCATTTGGGGGCCCCATGGCATGCGGCATGCATGTGGGGCCCAAATGCTTGTCGCATGTCAAGGGGGCCTCCATGACATGCGGCATGCATGTGGGTCCCCATGACATGCGGCATGCACGTGGGGCCCCCTTGACATGCGTCATGCATTTGGATCCCCCATTACATGCTGCATGCAAGTGGTGCCCCCATGACATGCGGCATGCATGTGGGCCCCCATGACATGCGGCATGCATGTGGGACCCCCATGACATGCGTCATACATTTGGATCCCCCATTACATGCTGCATGCAAGTGGTGCCCCCATTACATGCTGCATGCAAGTGGTGCCCCATGACATGCGGCATGCATGTGGGCCCCCATGACATGCGGCATGCATTTGGGCCCCCATGATATGCGGCACGCATTTGAGGCCCCCATGACACGCGCATGCATGTGGGGGGCCCCATGAAATGCGCCATGCATGTGGGCCCCCATGACATGCGGCATGCATTTGTGGGCACCAAGACATGCTGCATGCATTTGGGGGGGCCCATGACATGCGGCATGCATTTGGGGCCCCCATGACATGCGTTATGCATTTGGGGCCCCCATGACATGCAGCATGCATGTGGGTCCCCCATGACATGTGACATGCATTTGGGGCCCCATGACATGCGGCATGCATTTGGGTCCCCCATGAAATGCGGCATGCATGTGGGGCCCTATGACATGCGGCATGCATTTGGGGCCCCGATGACATGCGGCATGCATGTGGGGCACCCATGATTTGCGCCATGCACGTGTGGCCCCTATGACATGCGGCATGAATTTGGGGTGCCCGAGACATGCGGCATGCATGTGGGACCCCTATGACATGCCGCATGCATTTGTGGCCCCCATTACATGTGGCATGCACATGGGGCCTCCATGACATGCGGCATACGCTTGGGGCCCCAATGACATGCAGCATGAGTTTGGATCCCCCATGACATGCGGCATGCATGTGGGGCCCCCATGACATGCGGCATGCACGTGGGGCCCTCATGACATGCAGAATGCATTTGGGGCCACTATGACATGCGGCATGCATTTGGGGCACCCTTGACATGCGGCATGCATGTGGGACCCCTGTGACATGCGGCCTGCATTTGGGGGGCCCCATGACATGCGGCAAGCACGTGGGGCCCCAATGACATGCAGCATGTACGTGGGGCCCCCATGACATGCGGAATGCACGTGAGGCCCCCATGACATGCGGAATGCCTGCGGGGCCCCAATGACATGCGGCATGCATGCATTTGCGTCCCCCATTAAATGCGGCAAGCACGTGGGGCCCCAATGACATGCAGCATGTACGTGGGGCCCCCATGACATGCGGAATGCCTGCAGGGCCCCAATGACATGCGGCATGCAAGCGGGGCCCTCATGACATGTGGCATGGATTTGGGGCCCCCAATATATGCAGCATGCACGTGGGGCCCCCATGATATGTGGCATGCATTTGGGGCCCCCATGACTTGCGGCATGCACGTGGGCCCCTCATGACATGCAGCATGCATTTGGAAACCACTATGACATGCGGCATGCATTTGGGGCCCCCATGACATGAGGCATGCATTTGGGGCCCCCATGACATGCGGCATGCATGTAGGGCCCCCATGAAATGCGCCATGCATGTGGGGCCCCTATGACATGCGGCATGCATTTGTGGGCCCCAAGACATGCGGCATGCACGTGGGCCCCCCATGACATGCGGCATGCATTTGGGGCCCCCATGACATGCGGAATGCACATGGGGCCCCTATGACATGCAACATGAATTTGGGGGCCCCATTACATGCGGCATGCACGTGTAGCATCCATGACATGCGTTATGCATTTGGGCCCCCATGACATGCGGCATGCATGTGGGGCCCCCATGACATGTGGTATGCACGTGGGGCCACTATGACATGCCGCATGTATTTGGGGCCCCCATGACATGCGTCATGCATTTGGATCCCCATTACATGCTGCATGCAAGTGTGGCCCCCATGACATGCGGCATGCATGTGGCCCCCAATGACATGTGGCATGCACGTGGGGCCCCCATGACATGCTGCATGCATTTGGGGCCCCCATGATATGCGGCATGCATGTGGGGCCCCTATGACATGCAGCATTCATTTGGGGGGCCCCATGACATGCGGCATGCATTTGGGGCCCCCATGACATGCGGAATGCCTGCGGGGCCCCCATGACATGCGACATGAATTTGGGGCCCCAAATACATGCGGCATGCACGTTGGGCCCCCATGAAATGCAGCATTTATTTGGGGCCCCCATGACATGTGGAATGCCTGCGGGGCCCCCATGACATGCGGCATGCACGTGGGGCCCCCATGACGTGCAGCATGCATTTGGATCCCCCATTACATGCTGCATGCAAGTGGGGCCCCCATGAAATGCGCCATGCATGTGGGACCCCCATGACATGCGGCATGCATGTGGGACCCCCATGACATGCGGCATGCATTTGAATCCCCCATTACATGCGGCATGCACGTGGGGCCCCCATGACATGCGGCATGCATTTGGGGCCCCCATGACATGCGGAATGCCTACGGGGCCCCCATGACATGTGGCATGCATGCAGGGCCCTCATGACATGCGGCATGAATTTGGGGCCCCCAATACATGCGGCATGCACGTTTAGCCCCCTTGACATGCGACATTCATGTGGGGCTCCCATGACATGCGGCATGCATTTATGGCCCCCATGACATGCGGCAAGCTTTTGGGCCCCATGACATGCGGCATGCATGTGGGGCCCCCATGATATGCGGCAAGCATTTGGGCCCCCATGACATGCGGCATGCATGTGGGACCCCCTTGACATTCGGCATGCATTTGGGGGCCCCATGGCATGCAGCATGCACGTGGGGCCCCCATGACATGCGACATGCATTTGGGGGCCCCATGACATGCGGCATGCATTTGTTGGCCCCAAGACATGCTGCATGCATTTGGGGGGCCCCATGACATGCGGCATGCATTTGGGGCCCCCATGACATGAGGCATTCATTTGGGGCCCCCATGACATGCAGCATGCACGTGGGGCCCCCATGACATGCGACATGCATTTGGGGGCCCCATGACATGCGGCATGCATTTGGGTCCCCCATGAAATGCGGCATGCACGTGGAGCCCCCATGACATGCGGCATGCATTTGGGGCACCCATGACATGCGGCATGCATGTGGGGCCCCATGACATGCGGCATGCATTTGGGCCCCCATAACATGTGGCATGCATTTGGGGCCTGCATAACATGCTGCATGCATTTGGGGTACCTGAGACATGCGGCATGCACGTGGGGCCCCCATAACATGCTGCATGCATTTGGGGTGCCCGAGACATGCGGCATGCACGTGGGGCCTCTATGACATGCCGCATGCATTTGGGGCCCACATTACATGTGGAATGCACATGGGGCCCCGATGAAATGCGGCATACGCTTGGGGCCCCAATGACATGTGGCATGAGTTTGGATCCCCCATGACATGCGGCATGCACGTGGGGCCCCCATGACATGCTCCATGCATGTGGGGCCCCTATGATATGCGGCATGCATGTGGGCTCCCCATGACATGTGGCATGCACGTGGGGCCCCCATGACATGCTGCATGAATTTGGGGGGCCCCATGACATGCGGCATGCACGTGGGGCCCCCATGACATGCGGCATACATTTGTGGCCCTCGTGACATGCGGCAAGCACGTGGGGCCCCAATGACATGCAGCATGCACGTGGGACCCCCATGACATGCGGCATGCATGTGGGGCCCTCATGACATGCTGCATGCATGTGGGACCCCCATTACATGATGCATGCAAGTGGGGCCCCCATGACATGTGGCATGCATGTGGGGCACCCATGACTTGCGCCAAGCACGTGGGGCCCCCATGACATGCGGCATGTATTTTGGGCCCCCATGACATGCGGCATGCATGTGGGGCTCCCATGACATGCGGCATCCATTTATGGCCCCCATGACATGCGGCAAGCATTTGGGCCCCCATGACATGCGGCATGCATTTGGGGGCCCTATGGCATGCGGCATGCATGTGGGGCCCAAATGCTTGTCGCATGTCATGGGGGCCTCCATGACATGCGGCATGCATGTGGGTCCCCATGACATGCAGCATGCATGTGGGACCCCCATGACATGCGTCATGCACTTGGATCCCCCATTACATGCTGCATGCAAGTGGTGCCCCCATTACATGCTGCATGCAAGTGGTGCCCCCATGACATGCGGCATGCATGTGGGCCCCATGACATGCGGCATGCATGTGGGGCCCCCATGACATGCGGCATGCATTTGGGGCATGCATAACATGCGGCATACATAACATGCTGCATGCATTTGGGGTACCTGAGACATGCGGCATGCATGTGGGGCCCCCATGACATGCGGCATGCATGTGGGGTCACCATGACATGCGGCATGCACGTGGGGCCCCCTTGACATGCAACATTCATTTGGGGCCCCCATGACATGTGGCATGCATGGGGGGCTCCCATGACATGCGGCATCCATTTATGGCCCCCATGACATGAGGCAAGCATTTGGGCCCCCATGACATGCGGCATGCATTTGGGGGCCCCATGGTATGCGGCATGCATGTGGGGCCCAAATGCTTGTCGCATGTCATGGGGGCCTCCATGACATGCGGCATGCATGTGGGTCCCCATGACATGCGGCATGCACGTGGGGCCCCCTTGACATGCGTCATGCATTTGGATCCCCCATTACATGCTGCATGCAAGTGGTGCCCCCATGACATGCGGCATGCATGTGGGCCCCCATGACATGCGGCATGCATGTGGGACCCCCATGACATGCGTCATACATTTGGATCCCCCATTACATGCTGCATGCAAGTGGTGCCCCCATTACATGCTGCATGCAAGTGGTGCCCCCATGACATGCGGCATGCATGTGGGCCCCCATGACATGCGGCATGCATTTGGGGCCCCTATGACATGCGGCATCCATTTGGGGGGCCCCATGACATGCGGCATGCACGTGGGGCCCCCATGAAATGCAGCATTTATTTGGGGCCCCCATGACATGTGGAGTGCCTGCGGGGCCCCCATGACATGCGGCATGCACGTGGGGCCCCCATGACGTGCAGCATGCATTTGGATCCCCCATTACATGCTGCATGCAAGTGGGGCCCCCATGAAATGCGCCATGCATGTGGGGCCCCTATGACATGCTGCATGAATTTGGGGCCCCCAATACATGCGGCATGCTTGTTGGGCCCCCATGACATGCGGCATGCATTTATGGCCCCCATGACATGCGGCAAGCATTTGAGCCCCCATGACATGCGGCATGCATGTGGGGCCCCAATGACATGCGGCATGCATTTGGGGCCCCCATGACTTGAGGCATGCATTTGGGGCCCCCATGACATGCGGCATGCATGTGGGACCCCCATGACATGCGGCATGCATTTGAATCCCCCATGACATGTGGCATGCATGTGGGGCTCCCATGACATGCGGCATCCATTTATGGCCCCCGTGACATGCGGCAAGCATTTGGGCCCCCATGACATGCGGCATGCATTTGGGGGCCCCATGGCATGCGGCATGCATGTGGGGCCCAAATGCTTGTCGCATGTCAAGGGGGCCTCCATGACATGCGGCATGCATGTGGGTCCCCATGACATGCAGCATGCACGTGGGGCCCCCTTGACATGCGTCATGCATTTGGATCCCCCATTACATGCTGCATGCAAGTGGTGCCCCCATGACATGCGGCATGCATGTGGGCCCCCATGACATGCGGCATGCATGTGGGACCCCCATGACATGCGTCATACATTTGGATCCCCCATTACATGCTGCATGCAAGTGGTGCCCCCATTACATGCTGCATGCAAGTGGTGCCCCATGACATGCGGCATGCATGTGGGCCCCCATGACATGCGGCATGCATTTGGGGCCCCATGATATGCGGCACGCATTTGAGGCCCCCATGACACGCGCATGCATGTGGGGGGCCCCATGAAATGCGCCATGCATGTGGGCCCCCATGACATGCGGCATGCATTTGTGGGCACCAAGACATGCTGCATGCATTTGGGGGGGCCCATGACATGCGGCATGCATTTGGGGCCCCCATGACATGCGTTATGCATTTGGGGCCCCCATGACATGCAGCATGCATGTGGGTCCCCCATGACATGTGACATGCATTTGGGGCCCCATGACATGCGGCATGCATTTGGGTCCCCCATGAAATGCGGCATGCATGTGGGGCCCTATGACATGCGGCATGCATTTGGGGCCCCGATGACATGCGGCATGCATGTGGGGCACCCATGATTTGCGCCATGCACGTGTGGCCCCTATGACATGCGGCATGAATTTGGGGTGCCCGAGACATGCGGCATGCATGTGGGACCCCTATGACATGCCGCATGCATTTGTGGCCCCCATTACATGTGGCATGCACATGGGGCCTCCATGACATGCGGCATACGCTTGGGGCCCCAATGACATGCAGCATGAGTTTGGATCCCCCATGACATGCGGCATGCATGTGGGGCCCCCATGACATGCGGCATGCACGTGGGGCCCTCATGACATGCAGAATGCATTTGGGGCCACTATGACATGCGGCATGCATTTGGGGCACCCTTGACATGCGGCATGCATGTGGGACCCCTGTGACATGCGGCCTGCATTTGGGGGGCCCCATGACATGCGGCAAGCACGTGGGGCCCCAATGACATGCAGCATGTACGTGGGGCCCCCATGACATGCGGAATGCACGTGAGGCCCCCATGACATGCGGAATGCCTGCGGGGCCCCAATGACATGCGGCATGCATGCATTTGCGTCCCCCATTAAATGCGGCAAGCACGTGGGGCCCCAATGACATGCAGCATGTACGTGGGGCCCCCATGACATGCGGAATGCCTGCAGGGCCCCAATGACATGCGGCATGCAAGCGGGGCCCTCATGACATGTGGCATGGATTTGGGGCCCCCAATATATGCAGCATGCACGTGGGGCCCCCATGATATGTGGCATGCATTTGGGGCCCCCATGACTTGCGGCATGCACGTGGGCCCTTCATGACATGCAGCATGCATTTGGAAACCACTATGACATGCGGCATGCATTTGGGGCCCCCATGACATGAGGCATGCATTTGGGGCCCCCATGACATGCGGCATGCATGTAGGGCCCCCATGAAATGCGCCATGCATGTGGGGCCCCTATGACATGCGGCATGCATTTGTGGGCCCCAAGACATGCGGCATGCACGTGGGCCCCCCATGACATGCGGCATGCATTTGGGGCCCCCATGACATGCGGAATGCACATGGGGCCCCTATGACATGCAACATGAATTTGGGGGCCCCATTACATGCGGCATGCACGTGTAGCATCCATGACATGCGTTATGCATTTGGGCCCCCATGACATGCGGCATGCATGTGGGGCCCCCATGACATGTGGTATGCACGTGGGGCCACTATGACATGCCGCATGTATTTGGGGCCCCCATGACATGCGTCATGCATTTGGATCCCCATTACATGCTGCATGCAAGTGTGGCCCCCATGACATGCGGCATGCATGTGGCCCCCAATGACATGTGGCATGCACGTGGGGCCCCCATGACATGCTGCATGCATTTGGGGCCCCCATGATATGCGGCATGCATGTGGGGCCCCTATGACATGCAGCATTCATTTGGGGGGCCCCATGACATGCGGCATGCATTTGGGGCCCCCATGACATGCGGAATGCCTGCGGGGCCCCCATGACATGCGACATGAATTTGGGGCCCCAAATACATGCGGCATGCACGTTGGGCCCCCATGAAATGCAGCATTTATTTGGGGCCCCCATGACATGTGGAATGCCTGCGGGGCCCCCATGACATGCGGCATGCACGTGGGGCCCCCATGACGTGCAGCATGCATTTGGATCCCCCATTACATGCTGCATGCAAGTGGGGCCCCCATGAAATGCGCCATGCATGTGGGACCCCCATGACATGCGGCATGCATGTGGGACCCCCATGACATGCGGCATGCATTTGAATCCCCCATTACATGCGGCATGCACGTGGGGCCCCCATGACATGCGGCATGCATTTGGGGCCCCCATGACATGCGGAATGCCTACGGGGCCCCCATGACATGTGGCATGCATGCAGGGCCCTCATGACATGCGGCATGAATTTGGGGCCCCCAATACATGCGGCATGCACGTTTAGCCCCCTTGACATGCGACATTCATGTGGGGCTCCCATGACATGCGGCATGCATTTATGGCCCCCATGACATGCGGCAAGCTTTTGGGCCCCATGACATGCGGCATGCATGTGGGGCCCCCATGATATGCGGCAAGCATTTGGGCCCCCATGACATGCGGCATGCATGTGGGACCCCCTTGACATTCGGCATGCATTTGGGGGCCCCATGGCATGCAGCATGCACGTGGGGCCCCCATGACATGCGACATGCATTTGGGGGCCCCATGACATGCGGCATGCATTTGTTGGCCCCAAGACATGCTGCATGCATTTGGGGGGCCCCATGACATGCGGCATGCATTTGGGGCCCCCATGACATGAGGCATTCATTTGGGGCCCCCATGACATGCAGCATGCACGTGGGGCCCCCATGACATGCGACATGCATTTGGGGGCCCCATGACATGCGGCATGCATTTGGGTCCCCCATGAAATGCGGCATGCACGTGGAGCCCCCATGACATGCGGCATGCATTTGGGGCACCCATGACATGCGGCATGCATGTGGGGCCCCATGACATGCGGCATGCATTTGGGCCCCCATAACATGTGGCATGCATTTGGGGCCTGCATAACATGCTGCATGCATTTGGGGTACCTGAGACATGCGGCATGCACGTGGGGCCCCCATAACATGCTGCATGCATTTGGGGTGCCCGAGACATGCGGCATGCACGTGGGGCCTCTATGACATGCCGCATGCATTTGGGGCCCACATTACATGTGGAATGCACATGGGGCCCCGATGAAATGCGGCATACGCTTGGGGCCCCAATGACATGTGGCATGAGTTTGGATCCCCCATGACATGCGGCATGCACGTGGGGCCCCCATGACATGCTCCATGCATGTGGGGCCCCTATGATATGCGGCATGCATGTGGGCTCCCCATGACATGTGGCATGCACGTGGGGCCCCCATGACATGCTGCATGAATTTGGGGGGCCCCATGACATGCGGCATGCACGTGGGGCCCCCATGACATGCGGCATACATTTGTGGCCCTCGTGACATGCGGCAAGCACGTGGGGCCCCAATGACATGCAGCATGCACGTGGGACCCCCATGACATGCGGCATGCATGTGGGGCCCTCATGACATGCTGCATGCATGTGGGACCCCCATTACATGATGCATGCAAGTGGGGCCCCCATGACATGTGGCATGCATGTGGGGCACCCATGACTTGCGCCAAGCACGTGGGGCCCCCATGACATGCGGCATGTATTTTGGGCCCCCATGACATGCGGCATGCATGTGGGGCCCCCATGACATGCGGCATGCATGTGGGGTCACCATGACATGCGGCATGCACGTGGGGC
The DNA here is from genome assembly GCF_046119375.1 of Phyllobates terribilis. Classification (NCBI taxonomy): domain Eukaryota; kingdom Metazoa; phylum Chordata; class Amphibia; order Anura; family Dendrobatidae; genus Phyllobates; species Phyllobates terribilis. The sequence continues at coordinate 42,249 of NW_027366306.1, read as the reverse complement.
CCCCTTGAAATGCAACATTCATTTGGGGCCCCCATGACATGTGGCATGCATGTGGGGCTCCCATGACATGCGGCATCCATTTATGGCCCCCATGACATGCGGCAAGCATTTGGGCCCCCATGACATGCGGCATGCATTTGGGGGCCCTATGGCATGCGGCATGCATGTGGGGCCCAAATGCTTGTCGCATGTCATGGGGGCCTCCATGACATGCGGCATGCATGTGGGTCCCCATGACATGCAGCATGCATGTGGGACCCCCATGACATGCGTCATGCACTTGGATCCCCCATTACATGCTGCATGCAAGTGGTGCCCCCATTACATGCTGCATGCAAGTGGTGCCCCCATGACATGCGGCATGCATGTGGGCCCCATGACATGCGGCATGCATGTGGGGCCCCCATGACATGCGGCATGCATTTGGGGCATGCATAACATGCGGCATACATAACATGCTGCATGCATTTGGGGTACCTGAGACATGCGGCATGCATGTGGGGCCCCCATGACATGCGGCATGCATGTGGGGTCACCATGACATGCGGCATGCACGTGGGGCCCCCTTGACATGCAACATTCATTTGGGGCCCCCATGACATGTGGCATGCATGGGGGGCTCCCATGACATGCGGCATCCATTTATGGCCCCCATGACATGAGGCAAGCATTTGGGCCCCCATGACATGCGGCATGCATTTGGGGGCCCCATGGTATGCGGCATGCATGTGGGGCCCAAATGCTTGTCGCATGTCATGGGGGCCTCCATGACATGCGGCATGCATGTGGGTCCCCATGACATGCGGCATGCACGTGGGGCCCCCTTGACATGCGTCATGCATTTGGATCCCCCATTACATGCTGCATGCAAGTGGTGCCCCCATGACATGCGGCATGCATGTGGGCCCCCATGACATGCGGCATGCATGTGGGACCCCCATGACATGCGTCATACATTTGGATCCCCCATTACATGCTGCATGCAAGTGGTGCCCCCATTACATGCTGCATGCAAGTGGTGCCCCCATGACATGCGGCATGCATGTGGGCCCCCATGACATGCGGCATGCATTTGGGGCCCCTATGATATGCGGCACGCATTTGAGGCCCCCATGACATGTGCATGCATGTGGGGGCCCCATGAAATGCGCCATGCATGTGCGGCCCCTATGACATGCGGCATGCATTTGTGGGCACCAAGACATGCTGCATGCATTTGGGGGGCCCCATGACATGCGACATGCATTTGGGGCCCCCATGACATGCGGTATGCATTTGGGGCCCCCATGACATGCAGCATGCATATGGGTCCCCCATGACATGTGACATGCATTTGGGGCCCCATGACATGCGGCATGCATTTGGGTCCCCCATGACATGCGGCATGCATTTGGGGCCCCGATGACATGCGTCATGCATGTGGGGTACCCATGATTTGCGCCATGCATGTGGGGCCCCTATGACATGCGGCATGAATTTGGGGTGCCCGAGACATGCGGCATGCACGTGGGGCCCCTATGACATGCCGCATGCATTTGTGGCCCCCATTACATGTGGCATGCACATGGGGCCTCCATGACATGCGGCATACGCTTGGGGCCCCAATGACATGCAGCATGAGTTTGGATCCCCCATGACATGCGGCATGCATGTGGGGCCCCCATGACATGCGGCATGCACGTGGGGCCCCTATGACATGCGGCATGCACGTGTGGCCCTCATGACATGCAGCATGTATTTGGGGCCACTATGACATGCGGCATGCATTTGGGGCCCCCATGACATGCGGCATGCATGTGGGACCCCTGTGACATGCGGCCTGCATTTGGGGGGGCCCATGACATGCGGCAAGCACGTGGGGCCCCAATGACATGCAGCATGTACGTGGGGCCCCCATGACATGCGGAATGCACGTGAGGCCCCCATGACATGCGGAATGCCTGCGGGGCCCTAATGACATGCGGCATGCATGCATTTGCGTCCCCCATTAAATGCGGCAAGCACGTGGGGCCCCAATGACATGCAGCATGTAAGTGGGGCCCCCATGACATGCGGAATGCCTGCGGGGCCCCAATGACATGCGGCATGCAAGCGGGGCCCTCATGACATGTGCCATGCATTTGGGGCCCCCAATATATGCAGCATGCACGTGGGGCCCCCATGATATGTGGCATGCATTTGGGGCCCCCATGACTTGCGGCATGCACGTGGGCCCCTCATGACATGCAGCATGCATTTGGAAACCACTATGACATGCGGCATGCATTTGGGGCCCCCATGACATGAGGCATGCATTTGGGGCCCCCATGACATGCGGCATGCATGTAGGGCCCCCATGAAATGCGCCATGCATGCGGGGCCCCTGTGACATGCGGCATGCATTTGTGGGCCCCAAGACATGCGGCATGCACGTGGGGCCCCCATGACATGCGGCATGCATTTGGGGCCCCCATGACATGCGGAATGCACGTGGGGGCCCTATGACATGCAACATGAATTTGGGGGGCCCATTACATGCGGCATGCACGTGGAGCATCCATGACATGCGTCATGCATTTGGGCCCCCATGACATGCGGCATGCATGTGGGGCCCCCATGACATGTGGTATGCACGTGGGGCCACTATGACATGCTGCATGCATTTGGGGCCCCCATGATATGCGGCATGCATGTGGGGCCCCTATGACATGAGGCATCCATTTGGGGGGCCCCATGACATGCGGCATGCACGTGGGGCCCCCATGAAATGCAGCATTTATTTGGGGCCCCCATGACATGTGGAATGCCTGCGGGGCCCCCATGACATGCGGCATGCACGTGGGGCCCCCATGACGTGCAGCATGCATTTGGATCCCCCATTACATGCTGCATGCAAGTGGGGCCCCCATGAAATGCGCCATGCATGTGGGGCCCCTATGACATGCTGCATGAATTTGGGGCCCCCAATACATGCGGCATGCTTGTTGGGCCCCCATGACATGCGGCATGCATTTATGGCCCCCATGACATGCGGCAAGCATTTGAGCCCCCATGACATGCGGCATGCATGTGGGGACCCCATGACATGCGGCATGCATGTGGGGCCCCAATGACATGCGGCATGCATTTGGGGCCCCCATGACTTGATTCATGCATTTGGGGCCCCCATGACATGCGGCATGCATGTGGGACCCCCATGACATGCGGCATGCATTTGAATCCCCCATGACATGTGGCATGCATGTGGGGCTCCCATGACATGCGGCATCCATTTATGGCCCCCGTGACATGCGGCAAGCATTTGGGCCCCCATGACATGCGGCATGCATTTGGGGCCCCATGGCATGCGGCATGCATGTGGGGCCCAAATGCTTGTCGCATGTCATGGGGGCCTCCATGACATGCGGCATGCATGTGGGTCCCCTCATGACATGCAGCATGCATTTGGAAACCACTATGACATGCGGCATGCATTTGGGGCCCCCATGACATGAGGCATGCATTTGGAAACCACTATGACATGCGGCATGCATTTGGGGCCCCCATGACATGAGGCATGCATTTGGGGCCCCCATGACATGCGGCATGCATGTAGGGCCCCCATGAAATGCGCCATGCATGTGGGGCCCCTATGACATACGGCATGCATTTGTGGGCCCCAAGACATGCGGCATGCACGTGGGCCCCCCATGACATGCGGCATGCATTTGGGGCCCCCATGACATGCGGAATGCACGTGGGGCCCCTATGACATGCAACATGAATTTGGGGGCCCCATTACATGCGGCATGCACGTGTAGCATCCATGACATGCGTCATGCATTTGGGCCCCCATGACATGCGGCATGCATGTGGGGCCCCCATGACATGTGGTATGCACGTGGGGCCACTATGACATGCCGCATGCATTTGGGGCCCCCATGACATGCGTCATGCATTTGGATCCCCATTACATGCTGCATGCAAGTGTGGCCCCCATGACATGCGGCATGCATGTGGCCCCCAATGACATGTGGCATGCACGTGGGGCCCCCATGACATGCTGCATGCATTTGGGGCCCCCATGATATGCGGCATGCATGTGGGGCCCCTATGACATGCAGCATTCATTTGGGGGGCCCCATGACATGCGGCATGCATTTGGGGCCCCCATGACATGCGGAATGCCTGCGGGGCCCCCATGACATGTGGCATGAATTTGGGGCCCCCAATACATGCGGCATGCACGTTGGGCCCCCATGAAATGCAGCATTTATTTGGGGCCCCCATGACATGTGGAATGCCTGCGGGGCCCCCATGACATGCGGCATGCACGTGGGGCCCCCATGACGTGCAGCATGCATTTGGATCCCCCATTACATGCTGCATGCAAGTGGGGCCCCCATGAAATGCGCCATGCATGTGGGACCCCCATGACATGCGGCATGCATGTGGGACCCCCATGACATGCGGCATGCATTTGAATCCCCCATTACATGCGGCATGCACGTGGGGCCCCCATGACATGCGGCATGCATTTGGGGCCCCCATGACATGCGGAATGCCTACGGGGCCCCCATGACATGTGGCATGCATGCAGGGCCCTCATGACATGCGGCATGAATTTGGGGCCCCCAATACATGCGGCATTCACGTTTAGCCCCCTTGACATGCGACATTCATGTGGGGCTCCCATGACATGCGGCATGCATTTATGGCCCCCATGACATGCGGCAAGCTTTTGGGCCCCATGACATGCGGCATGCATGTGGGGCCCCCATGATATGCGGCAAGCATTTGGGCCCCCATGACATGCGGCATGCATGTGGGACCCCCTTGACATGCGGCATGCATTTGGGGGCCCCATGGCATGCAGCATGCATGTGGGGCCCAAATGCTTGCCGCATGTAATGGGGGCCTCCATGGCATGCGGCATGCATGTGGGTCCCCATGACATGCGTCATGCACGTGGGGCCCCCTTGACATGCGGCATGCATTTATGGCTCCCATGACTTGCGGCATGAATTTGGGGCCCCCATGATATGCGGCACGCATTTGGGGCCCCCATGAAATACGCCATGCATGTGGGGCCCCTATGACATGCGGCATGCATTTGTTGGCCCCAAGACATGCTGCATGCATTTGGGGGGGCCCATGACATGCGGCATGCATTTGGGGCCCCCATGACATGAGGCATTCATTTGGGGCCCCCATGACATGCAGCATGCACGTGGGGCCCCCATGACATGCGACATGCATTTGGGGGCCCCATGACATGCGGCATGCATTTGGGTCCCCCATGAAATGCGGCATGCACGTGGAGCCCCCATGACATGCGGCATGCATTTGGGGCACCCATGACATGCGGCATGCATGTGGGGCCCCCATGACATGCGGCATGCATTTGGGCCCCCATAACATGTGGCATGCATTTGGGGCCTGGATAACATGCTGCATGCATTTGGGGTACCTGAGACATGCGGCATGCACGTGGGGCCCCCATAACATGCTGCATGCATTTGGGGTGCCCGAGACATGCGGCATGCACGTGGGCCTCTATGACATGCCGCATGCATTTGGGGCCCACATTACATGTGGAATGCACATGGGGCCCCGATGAAATGCGGCATACGCTTGGGGCCCCAATGACATGCGGCATGAGTTTGGATCCCCCATGACATGCGGCATGCACGTGGGGCCCCCATGACATGCTCCATGCATGTGGGGCCCCTATGATATGCGGCATGCATGTGGGCTCCCCATGACATGTGGCATGCACGTGGGGCCCCCATGACATGCTGCATGCATTTGGGGGGCCCCATTACATGCGGCATGCATGTGGGGCCCCCATGACATGCGGCATGCATTTGGGGCATGCATAACATGCTGCATGCATTTGGGGTACCTGAGACATGCGGCATGCATGTGGGGCCCCCATGACATGCGGCATGCATGTGGGGTCACCATGACATGCGGCATGCACGTGGGGCCCCCTTGAAATGCAACATGCATGTGGGGCTCCCATGACATGCGGCATCCATTTATGGCCCCCATGACATGCGGCAAGCATTTGGGCCCCCATGACATGCGGCATGCATTTGGGGGCCCTATGGCATGCGGCATGCATGTGGGCCCCAAATGCTTGTCGCATGTCATGGGGGCCTCCATGACATGCGGCATGCATGTGGGTCCCCATGACATGCGGCATGCACGTGGGGCCCCCTTGACATGCGTCATGCATTTGGATCCCCCATTACATGCTGCATGCAAGTGGTGCCCCCATGACATGCGGCATGCATGTGGGCCCCCATGACATGCGTCATGCACTTGGATCCCCCATTACATGTTGCATGCAAGTGGTGCCCCCATTACATGCTGCATGCAAGTGGTGCCCCCATGACATGCGGCATGCATGTGGGCCCCCATGACATGCGGCATGCATTTGGGGCCCCCAAGATATGCGGCACGCATTTGAGGCCCCCATGACATGCGCATGCATGTGGGGGGCCCATGAAGTGCGCCATGCATGTGGGGCCCCTATGACATGCGGCATGCATTTGTGGGCACCAAGACATGCTGCATGCATTTGGGTGGCCCCATGACATGCGGCATGCATTTGGGGCCCCCATGACATGCGGTATGCATTTGGGGCCCCCATGACATGCAGCATGCATGTGGGTCCCCCATGACATGCGACATGCATTTGGGGCCCCATGACATGCGGCATGCATTTGGGTCCCCCATGAAATGCTGCATGCATGTGGGGCCCCTATGACATGCGGCATGCATTTGGGGCCCCGATGACATGCGGCATGCATGTGGGGCACCCATGATTTGCGCCATACACGTGGGGCCCCTATGATATGCGGCATGAATTTGGGGTGCCCGAGACATGCGGCATGCACGTGGGGCCCCTATGACATGCTGCATGCATTTGTGGCCCCCATTACATGTGGCATGCACATGGGGCCTCCATGACATGCGGCATGCATGTGGGGCCCCCATGACATGCGGCATGCACGTGGGGCCCCTATGACATGCGGCATGCACGTGGGGCCCTCATGACATACAGCATGCATTTGGGGCCACTATGACATGCGGCATGCATTTGGGGCACCCTTGACATGCGGCATGCATGTGGGACCCCTGTGACATGCGGCCTGCATTTGGGGGGCCCCATGACATGCGGCAAGCACGTGGGGCCCCAATGACATGCAGCATGTACGTGGGGCCCCCATGACATGCGGAATGCACGTGAGGCCCCCATGACATGCGGAATGCCTGCGGGGCCCCAATGACATGCGGCATGCATGCATTTGCGTCCCCCATTAAATGCGGCAAGCACGTGGGGCCCCAATGACATGCAGCATGTACGTGGGGCCCCCATGACATGTGGCATGCATTTGGGGCCCCCAATATATGCAGCATGCACGTGGGGCCCCCATGATATGTGGCATGCATTTGGGGCCCCCATGATTTGCGGCATGCACGTGGCCCCTCATGACATGCAGCATGCATTTGGAAACCACTATGACATGCGGCATGCATTTGGGGCCCCCATGACATGAGGCATGCATTTGGGGCCCCCATGACATGCGGCATGCATGTAGGGCCCCCATGAAATGCGCCATGCATGTGGGGTCCCTATGACATGCGGCATGCATTTGTGGGCCCCAAGACATGCGGCATGCACGTGGGGCCCCCCATGACATGCGGCATGCATTTGGGGCCCCCATGACATGCGGAATGCACGTGGGGCCCCTATGACATGCAACATGAATTTTGGGGCCCCATTACATGCGGCATGCACGTGGAGCATCCATGACATCCGTCATGCATTTGGGCCCCCATGACATGTGGCATGCATGTGGGGCCCCCATGACATGTGGTATGCACGTGGGGCCACTATGACATGCCGCATGCATTTGGGGCCCCCATGACATGCGTCATGCATTTGGATCCCCATTACATGCTGCATGCAAGTGTGGCCCCCATGACATGCGGCATGCATGTGGGCCCCCAATGACATGTGGCATGCACGTGGGGCCCCCATGACATGCGGCATGCATTTATGGCCCCATGACATGCGGCATGCATTTGGTATCCCCATGACATGCGGCATGCACGTGGGGCCCCCTTGACATGCGACATTCATGTGGGGCTCCCATGACATGCGGCATGCATTTGGGGCCTCCGTGACATGCGGCATGCATGTGGGGCCCCCATGACATGCGTCATGCATGTGGGGCCCCTTATGACATGCGGCATGCATTTGGGGCCCCCATGACATGCGGCATGTATTTGGGGCCCCCATGACATGCGGCATGCATGTGGGGCCCCCATGACATGCGGCATGCATTTGGGGCATGCATAACATGCGGCATGCATTTGGGGCATGCATAACAAGCTGCATGCATTTGGGGTACCTGAGACATGCGGCATGCATGTGGGGGCCCCGTGACATGCGGCATGCATGTGGGGTCACCATGACATGCGGCATGCATTTGGGGGCCCCATGGTATGCGGCATGCATGTGGGGCCCAAATGCTTGTCGCATGTCATGGGGGCCTCCATGACATGCGGCATGCATGTGGGTCCCCATGACATGCGGCATGCACGTGGGGCCCCCTTGACATGCGTCATGCATTTGGATCCCCCATTACATGCTGCATGCAAGTGGTGCCCCCATGACATGCGGCATGCATGTGGGCCCCCATGACATGCGGCATGCATGTGGGACCCCCATGACATGCGTCATACATTTGGATCCCCCATTACATGCTGCATGCAAGTGGTGCCCCCATTACATGCTGCATGCAAGTGGTGCCCCCATGACATGCGGCATGCATGTGGGCCCCCATGACATGCGGCATGCATTTGGGGCCCCCATGATATGCGGCACGCATTTGAAGCCCCCATGACATGCGCATGCATGTGGGTGCCCCATGAAATACGCCATGCATGTGGGGCCCCTATGACATGCGGCATGCATTTGTGGGCACCAAGACATGCTGCATGCATTTGGGGGGCCCCATGACATGCGACATGCATTTGGGGCCCCCATGACATGCGGTATGCATTTGGGGCCCCCATGCCATGCAGCATGCATATGGGTCCCCCATGACATGCGACATGCATTTGGGGCCCCATGACATGCGGCATGCATTTGGGTCCCCCATGACATGCGGCATGCATTTGGGGCCCCGATGACATGCGTAATGCATGTGGGGCACCCATGATTTGCGCCATGCATGTGGCGCCCCTATGACATGCGGCATGAATTTGGGGTGCCCGAGACATGCGGCATGCACGTGGGGCCCCTATGACATGCCGCATGCATTTGTGGCCCCCATTACATGTGGCATGCACATGGGGCCTCCATGACATGCGGCATACGCTTGGGGCCCCAATGACATGCAGCATGAGTTTGGATCCCCCATGACATGCGGCATGCATGTGGGGCCCCCATGACATGCGGCATGCACGTGGGGCCCCTATGACATGCGGCATGCACGTGTGGCCCTCATGACATGCAGCATGTATTTGGGGCCACTATGACATGCGGCATGCATTTGGGGCCCCCATGACATGCGACATGCATGTGGGACCCCTGTGACATGCGGCCTGCATTTGGGGGGGCCCATGACATGCGGCAAGCACGTGGGGCCCCAATGACATGCAGCATGTACGTGGGGCCCCCATGACATGCGGAATGCACGTGAGGCCCCCATGACATGCGGAATGCCTGCGGGGCCCCAATGACATGCGGCATGCAAGCGGGGCCCTCATGACATGTGCCATGCATTTGGGGCCCCCAATATATGCAGCATGCACGTGGGGCCCCCATGATATGTGGCATGCATTTGGGGCCCCCATGACTTGCGGCATGCACGTGGGCCCCTCATGACATGCAGCATGCATTTGGAAACCACTATGACATGCGGCATGCATTTGGGGCCCCCATGACATGAGGCATGCATTTGGGGCCCCCATGACATGCGGCATGCATGTGGGGCCCCCATGACATGTGGTATGCACGTGGGGCCACTATGACATGCTGCATGCATTTGTGGCCCCCATTACATGTGGCATGCACATGGGGCCTCCATGACATGCGGCATGCATGTGGGGCCCCCATGACATGCGGCATGCACGTGGGGCCCCTATGACATGCGGCATGCACGTGGGGCCCTCATGACATACAGCATGCATTTGGGGCCACTATGACATGCGGCATGCATTTGGGGCACCCTTGACATGCGGCATGCATGTGGGACCCCTGTGACATGCGGCCTGCATTTGGGGGGCCCCATGACATGCGGCAAGCACGTGGGGCCCCAATGACATGCAGCATGTACGTGGGGCCCCCATGACATGCGGAATGCACGTGAGGCCCCCATGACATGCGGAATGCCTGCGGGGCCCCAATGACATGCGGCATGCATGCATTTGCGTCCCCCATTAAATGCGGCAAGCACGTGGGGCCCCAATGACATGCAGCATGTACGTGGGGCCCCCATGACATGTGGCATGCATTTGGGGCCCCCAATATATGCAGCATGCACGTGGGGCCCCCATGATATGTGGCATGCATTTGGGGCCCCCATGATTTGCGGCATGCACGTGGCCCCTCATGACATGCAGCATGCATTTGGAAACCACTATGACATGCGGCATGCATTTGGGGCCCCCATGACATGAGGCATGCATTTGGGGCCCCCATGACATGCGGCATGCATGTAGGGCCCCCATGAAATGCGCCATGCATGTGGGGCCCCTATGACATGCGGCATGCATTTGTGGGCCCCAAGACATGCGGCATGCACGTGGGGCCCCCCATGACATGCGGCATGCATTTGGGGCCCCCATGACATGCGGAATGCACGTGGGGCCCCTATGACATGCAACATGAATTTTGGGGCCCCATTACATGCGGCATGCACGTGGAGCATCCATGACATCCGTCATGCATTTGGGCCCCCATGACATGTGGCATGCATGTGGGGCCCCCATGACATGTGGTATGCATGTGGGGCCACTATGACATGCCGCATGCATTTGGGGCCCCCATGACATGCGTCATGCATTTGGATCCCCATTACATGCTGCATGCAAGTGTGGCCCCCATGACATGCGGCATGCATGTGGGCCCCCAATGACATGTGGCATGCACGTGGGGCCCCCATGACATGCGGCATGCATTTATGGCCCCATGACATGCGGCATGCATTTGGTATCCCCATGACATGCGGCATGCACGTGGGGCCCCCTTGACATGCGACATTCATGTGGGGCTCCCATGACATGCGGCATGCATTTGGGGCCTCCGTGACATGCGGCATGCATGTGGGGCCCCCATGACATGCGTCATGCATGTGGGGCCCCTTATGACATGCGGCATGCATTTGGGGCCCCCATGACATGCGGCATGTATTTGGGGCCCCCATGACATGCGGCATGCATGTGGGGCCCCCATGACATGCGGCATGCATTTGGGGCATGCATAACATGCGGCATGCATTTGGGGCATGCATAACAAGCTGCATGCATTTGGGGTACCTGAGACATGCGGCATGCATGTGGGGGCCCCGTGACATGCGGCATGCATGTGGGGTCACCATGACATGCGGCATGCATTTGGGGGCCCCATGGTATGCGGCATGCATGTGGGGCCCAAATGCTTGTCGCATGTCATGGGGGCCTCCATGACATGCGGCATGCATGTGGGTCCCCATGACATGCGGCATGCACGTGGGGCCCCCTTGACATGCGTCATGCATTTGGATCCCCCATGCCATGCAGCATGCATATGGGTCCCCCATGACATGCGACATGCATTTGGGGCCCCATGACATGCGGCATGCATTTGGGTCCCCCATGACATGCGGCATGCATTTGGGGCCCCGATGACATGCGTAATGCATGTGGGGCACCCATGATTTGCGCCATGCATGTGGCGCCCCTATGACATGCGGCATGAATTTGGGGTGCCCGAGACATGCGGCATGCACGTGGGGCCCCTATGACATGCCGCATGCATTTGTGGCCCCCATTACATGTGGCATGCACATGGGGCCTCCATGACATGCGGCATACGCTTGGGGCCCCAATGACATGCAGCATGAGTTTGGATCCCCCATGACATGCGGCATGCATGTGGGGCCCCCATGACATGCGGCATGCACGTGGGGCCCCTATGACATGCGGCATGCACGTGTGGCCCTCATGACATGCAGCATGTATTTGGGGCCACTATGACATGCGGCATGCATTTGGGGCCCCCATGACATGCGACATGCATGTGGGACCCCTGTGACATGCGGCCTGCATTTGGGGGGGCCCATGACATGCGGCAAGCACGTGGGGCCCCAATGACATGCAGCATGTACGTGGGGCCCCCATGACATGCGGAATGCACGTGAGGCCCCCATGACATGCGGAATGCCTGCGGGGCCCCAATGACATGCGGCATGCAAGCGGGGCCCTCATGACATGTGCCATGCATTTGGGGCCCCCAATATATGCAGCATGCACGTGGGGCCCCCATGATATGTGGCATGCATTTGGGGCCCCCATGACTTGCGGCATGCACGTGGGCCCCTCATGACATGCAGCATGCATTTGGAAACCACTATGACATGCGGCATGCATTTGGGGCCCCCATGACATGAGGCATGCATTTGGGGCCCCCATGACATGCGGCATGCATGTGGGGCCCCCATGACATGTGGTATGCACGTGGGGCCACTATGACATGCTGCATGCATTTGGGGCCCCCATGATATGCGGCATGCATGTGGGGCCCCTATGACATGCGGCATCCATTTGGGGGGCCCCATGACATGCGGCATGCACGTGGGGCCCCCATGAAATGCAGCATTTATTTGGGGCCCCCATGACATGTGGAATGCCTGCGGGGCCCCCATGACATGCGGCATGCACGTGGGGCCCCCATGACGTGCAGCATGCATTTGGATCCCCCATTACATGCTGCATGCAAGTGGGGCCCCCATGAAATGCGCCATGCATGTGGGGCCCCTATGACATGCTGCATGAATTTGGGGCCCCCAATACATGCGGCATGCTTGTTGGGCCCCCATGACATGCGGCATGCATTTATGGCCCCCATGACATGCGGCAAGCATTTGAGCCCCATGACATGCGGCATGCATGTGGGGACCCCATGACATGCGGCATGCATGTGGGGCCCCAATGACATGCGGCATGCATTTGGGGCCCCCATGACTTGATTCATGCATTTGGGGCCCCCATGACATGCGGCATGCATGTGGGACCCCCATGACATGCGGCATGCATTTGAATCCCCCATGACATGTGGCATGCATGTGGGGCTCCCATGACATGCGGCATCCATTTATGGCCCCCGTGACATGCGGCAAGCATTTGGGCCCCCATGACATGCGGCATGCATTTGGGGGCCCCATGGCATGCGGCATGCATGTGGGGCCCAAATGCTTGTCGCATGTCATGGGGGCCTCCATGACATGCGGCATGCATGTGGGTCCCCATGACATGCGGCATGCACGTGGGGCCCCCTTGACATGTGTCATGCATTTGGATCCCCCATTACATGCTGCATGCAAGTGGTGCCCCCATGACATGCGGCATGCATGTGGGCCCCCATGACATGCGGCATGCATGTGGGACCCCCATGACATGCGTCATACATTTGGATCCCCCATTACATGCTGCATGCAAGTGGTGCCCCCATTACATGCTGCATGCAAGTGGTGCCCCCATGACATGCGGAATGCACGTGGGGCCCCTATGACATGCAACATGAATTTGGGGGCCCCATTACATGCGGCATGCACGTGTAGCATCCATGACATGCGTCATGCATTTGGGCCCCCATGACATGCGGCATGCATGTGGGGCCCCCATGACATGTGGTATGCACGTGGGGCCACTATGACATGCCGCATGCATTTGGGGCCCCCATGACATGCGTCATGCATTTGGATCCCCATTACATGCTGCATGCAAGTGTGGCCCCCATGACATGCGGCATGCATGTGGCCCCCAATGACATGTGGCATGCACGTGGGGCCCCCATGACATGCTGCATGCATTTGGGGCCCCCATGATATGCGGCATGCATGTGGGGCCCCTATGACATGCAGCATTCATTTGGGGGGCCCCATGACATGCGGCATGCATTTGGGGCCCCCATGACATGCGGAATGCCTGCGGGGCCCCCATGACATGTGGCATGAATTTGGGGCCCCCAATACATGCGGCATGCACGTTGGGCCCCCATGAAATGCAGCATTTATTTGGGGCCCCCATGACATGTGGAATGCCTGCGGGGCCCCCATGACATGCGGCATGCACGTGGGGCCCCCATGACGTGCAGCATGCATTTGGATCCCCCATTACATGCTGCATGCAAGTGGGGCCCCCATGAAATGCGCCATGCATGTGGGACCCCCATGACATGCGGCATGCATGTGGGACCCCCATGACATGCGGCATGCATTTGAATCCCCCATTACATGCGGCATGCACGTGGGGCCCCCATGACATGCGGCATGCATTTGGGGCCCCCATGACATGCGGAATGCCTACGGGGCCCCCATGACATGTGGCATGCATGCAGGGCCCTCATGACATGCGGCATGAATTTGGGGCCCCCAATACATGCGGCATTCACGTTTAGCCCCCTTGACATGCGACATTCATGTGGGGCTCCCATGACATGCGGCATGCATTTATGGCCCCCATGACATGCGGCAAGCTTTTGGGCCCCATGACATGCGGCATGCATGTGGGGCCCCCATGATATGCGGCAAGCATTTGGGCCCCCATGACATGCGGCATGCATGTGGGACCCCCTTGACATGCGGCATGCATTTGGGGGCCCCATGGCATGCAGCATGCATGTGGGGCCCAAATGCTTGCCGCATGTAATGGGGGCCTCCATGGCATGCGGCATGCATGTGGGTCCCCATGACATGCGTCATGCACGTGGGGCCCCCTTGACATGCGGCATGCATTTATGGCTCCCATGACTTGCGGCATGAATTTGGGGCCCCCATGATATGCGGCACGCATTTGGGGCCCCCATGAAATACGCCATGCATGTGGGGCCCCTATGACATGCGGCATGCATTTGTTGGCCCCAAGACATGCTGCATGCATTTGGGGGGCCCCATGACATGCGGCATGCATTTGGGGCCCCCATGACATGAGGCATTCATTTGGGGCCCCCATGACATGCAGCATGCACGTGGGGCCCCCATGACATGCAACATGCATTTGGGGGCCCCATGACATGCGGCATGCATTTGGGTCCCCCATGAAATGCGGCATGCACGTGGAGCCCCCATGACATGCGGCATGCATTTGGGGCACCCATGACATGCGGCATGCATGTGGGGCCCCCATGACATGCGGCATGCATTTGGGCCCCCATAACATGTGGCATGCATTTGGGGCCTGGATAACATGCTGCATGCATTTGGGGTACCTGAGACATGCGGCATGCACGTGGGGCCCCCATAACATGCTGCATGCATTTGGGGTGCCCGAGACATGCGGCATGCACGTGGGGCCTCTATGACATGCCGCATGCATTTGGGGCCCACATTACATGTGGA
Organism: Phyllobates terribilis; assembly: GCF_046119375.1. Classification (NCBI taxonomy): domain Eukaryota; kingdom Metazoa; phylum Chordata; class Amphibia; order Anura; family Dendrobatidae; genus Phyllobates; species Phyllobates terribilis. The sequence goes on along the minus strand of NW_027366306.1, from coordinate 26,671 downwards.
ATGCACATGGGGCCCCGATGAAATGCGGCATACGCTTGGGGCCCCAATGACATGCGGCATGAGTTTGGATCCCCCATGACATGCGGCATGCACGTGGGGCCCCCATGACATGCTCCATGCATGTGGGGCCCCTATGATATGCGGCATGCATGTGGGCTCCCCATGACATGTGGCATGCACGTGGGGCCCCCATGACATGCTGCATGCATTTGGGGGGCCCCATTACATGCGGCATGCATGTGGGGCCCCCATGACATGCGGCATGCATTTGGGGCATGCATAACATGCTGCATGCATTTGGGGTACCTGAGACATGCGGCATGCATGTGGGGCCCCCATGACATGCGGCATGCATGTGGGGTCACCATGACATGCGGCATGCACGTGGGGCCCCCTTGAAATGCAACATGCATGTGGGGCTCCCATGACATGCGGCATCCATTTATGGCCCCCATGACATGCGGCAAGCATTTGGGCCCCCATGACATGCGGCATGCATTTGGGGGCCCTATGGCATGCGGCATGCATGTGGGCCCCAAATGCTTGTCGCATGTCATGGGGGCCTCCATGACATGCGGCATGCATGTGGGTCCCCATGACATGCGGCATGCACGTGGGGCCCCCTTGACATGCGTCATGCATTTGGATCCCCCATTACATGCTGCATGCAAGTGGTGCCCCCATGACATGCGGCATGCATGTGGGCCCCCATGACATGCGTCATGCACTTGGATCCCCCATTACATGCTGCATGCAAGTGGTGCCCCCATTACATGCTGCATGCAAGTGGTGCCCCCATGACATGCGGCATGCATGTGGGCCCCCATGACATGCGGCATGCATTTGGGGCCCCCAAGATATGCGGCACGCATTTGAGGCCCCCATGACATGCGCATGCATGTGGGGGGCCCATGAAGTGCGCCATGCATGTGGGGCCCCTATGACATGCGGCATGCATTTGTGGGCACCAAGACATGCTGCATGCATTTGGGTGGCCCCATGACATGCGGCATGCATTTGGGGCCCCCATGACATGCGGTATGCATTTGGGGCCCCCATGACATGCAGCATGCATGTGGGTCCCCCATGACATGCGACATGCATTTGGGGCCCCATGACATGCGGCATGCATTTGGGTCCCCCATGAAATGCTGCATGCATGTGGGGCCCCTATGACATGCGGCATGCATTTGGGGCCCCGATGACATGCGGCATGCATGTGGGGCACCCATGATTTGCGCCATACACGTGGGGCCCCTATGATATGCGGCATGAATTTGGGGTGCCCGAGACATGCGGCATGCACGTGGGGCCCCTATGACATGCCGCATGCATTTGTGGCCCCCATTACATGTGGCATGCACATGGGGCCTCCATGACATGCGGCATGCATGTGGGGCCCCCATGACATGCGGCATGCACGTGGGGCCCCTATGACATGCGGCATGCACGTGGGGCCCTCATGACATACAGCATGCATTTGGGGCCACTATGACATGCGGCATGCATTTGGGGCACCCTTGACATGCGGCATGCATGTGGGACCCCTGTGACATGCGGCCTGTATTTGGGGGGCCCCATGACATGCGGCAAGCACGTGGGGCCCCAATGACATGCAGCATGTACGTGGGGCCCCCATGACATGCGGAATGCACGTGAGGCCCCCATGACATGCGGAATGCCTGCGGGGCCCCAATGACATGCGGCATGCATGCATTTGCGTCCCCCATTAAATGCGGCAAGCACGTGGGGCCCCAATGACATGCAGCATGTACGTGGGGCCCCCATGACATGTGGCATGCATTTGGGGCCCCCAATATATGCAGCATGCACGTGGGGCCCCCATGATATGTGGCATGCATTTGGGGCCCCCATGATTTGCGGCATGCACGTGGCCCCTCATGACATGCAGCATGCATTTGGAAACCACTATGACATGCGGCATGCATTTGGGGCCCCCATGACATGAGGCATGCATTTGGGGCCCCCATGACATGCGGCATGCATGTAGGGCCCCCATGAAATGTGCCATGCATGTGGGGCCCCTATGACATGCGGCATGCATTTGTGGGCCCCAAGACATGCGGCATGCACGTGGGGCCCCCCATGACATGCGGCATGCATTTGGGGCCCCCATGACATGCGGAATGCACGTGGGGCCCCTATGACATGCAACATGAATTTTGGGGCCCCATTACATGCGGCATGCACGTGGAGCATCCATGACATCCGTCATGCATTTGGGCCCCCATGACATGTGGCATGCATGTGGGGCCCCCATGACATGTGGTATGCACGTGGGGCCACTATGACATGCCGCATGCATTTGGGGCCCCCATGACATGCGTCATGCATTTGGATCCCCATTACATGCTGCATGCAAGTGTGGCCCCCATGACATGCGGCATGCATGTGGGCCCCCAATGACATGTGGCATGCACGTGGGGCCCCCATGACATGCGGCATGCATTTATGGCCCCATGACATGCGGCATGCATTTGGTATCCCCATGACATGCGGCATGCACGTGGGGCCCCCTTGACATGCGACATTCATGTGGGGCTCCCGTGACATGCGGCATGCATTTGGGGCCTCCGTGACATGCGGCATGCATGTGGGGCCCCCATGACATGCGTCATGCATGTGGGGCCCCTTATGACATGCGGCATGCATTTGGGGCCCCCATGACATGCGGCATGTATTTGGGGCCCCCATGACATGCGGCATGCATGTGGGGCCCCCATGACATGCGGCATGCATTTGGGGCATGCATAACATGCGGCATGCATTTGGGGCATGCATAACAAGCTGCATGCATTTGGGGTACCTGAGACATGCGGCATGCATGTGGGGGCCCCGTGACATGCGGCATGCATGTGGGGTCACCATGACATGCGGCATGCATTTGGGGGCCCCATGGTATGCGGCATGCATGTGGGGCCCAAATGCTTGTCGCATGTCATGGGGGCCTCCATGACATGCGGCATGCATGTGGGTCCCCATGACATGCGGCATGCACGTGGGGCCCCCTTGACATGCGTCATGCATTTGGATCCCCCATTACATGCTGCATGCAAGTGGTGCCCCCATGACATGCGGCATGCATGTGGGCCCCCATGACATGCGGCATGCATGTGGGACCCCCATGACATGCGTCATACATTTGGATCCCCCATTACATGCTGCATGCAAGTGGTGCCCCCATTACATGCTGCATGCAAGTGGTGCCCCCATGACATGCGGCATGCATGTGGGCCCCCATGACATGCGGCATGCATTTGGGGCCCCCATGATATGCGGCACGCATTTGAAGCCCCCATGACATGCGCATGCATGTGGGTGCCCCATGAAATACGCCATGCATGTGGGGCCCCTATGACATGCGGCATGCATTTGTGGGCACCAAGACATGCTGCATGCATTTGGGGGGCCCCATGACATGCGACATGCATTTGGGGCCCCCATGACATGCGGTATGCATTTGGGGCCCCCATGCCATGCAGCATGCATATGGGTCCCCCATGACATGCGACATGCATTTGGGGCCCCATGACATGCGGCATGCATTTGGGTCCCCCATGACATGCGGCATGCATTTGGGGCCCCGATGACATGCGTAATGCATGTGGGGCACCCATGATTTGCGCCATGCATGTGGCGCCCCTATGACATGCGGCATGAATTTGGGGTGCCCGAGACATGCGGCATGCACGTGGGCCCCTATGACATGCCGCATGCATTTGTGGCCCCCATTACATGTGGCATGCACATGGGGCCTCCATGACATGCGGCATACGCTTGGGGCCCCAATGACATGCAGCATGAGTTTGGATCCCCCATGACATGCGGCATGCATGTGGGGCCCCCATGACATGCGGCATGCACGTGGGGCCCCTATGACATGCGGCATGCACGTGTGGCCCTCATGACATGCAGCATGTATTTGGGGCCACTATGACATGCGGCATGCATTTGGGGCCCCCATGACATGCGACATGCATGTGGGACCCCTGTGACATGCGGCCTGCATTTGGGGGGGCCCATGACATGCGGCAAGCACGTGGGGCCCCAATGACATGCAGCATGTACGTGGGGCCCCCATGACATGCGGAATGCACGTGAGGCCCCCATGACATGCGGAATGCCTGCGGGGCCCCAATGACATGCGGCATGCAAGCGGGGCCCTCATGACATGTGCCATGCATTTGGGGCCCCCAATATATGCAGCATGCACGTGGGGCCCCCATGATATGTGGCATGCATTTGGGGCCCCCATGACTTGCGGCATGCACGTGGGCCCCTCATGACATGCAGCATGCATTTGGAAACCACTATGACATGCGGCATGCATTTGGGGCCCCCATGACATGAGGCATGCATTTGGGGCCCCCATGACATGCGGCATGCATGTGGGGCCCCCATGACATGTGGTATGCACGTGGGGCCACTATGACATGCTGCATGCATTTGGGGCCCCCATGATATGCGGCATGCATGTGGGGCCCCTATGACATGCGGCATCCATTTGGGGGGCCCCATGACATGCGGCATGCACGTGGGGCCCCCATGAAATGCAGCATTTATTTGGGGCCCCCATGACATGTGGAATGCCTGCGGGGCCCCCATGACATGCGGCATGCACGTGGGGCCCCCATGACGTGCAGCATGCATTTGGATCCCCCATTACATGCTGCATGCAAGTGGGGCCCCCATGAAATGCGCCATGCATGTGGGGCCCCTATGACATGCTGCATGAATTTGGGGCCCCCAATACATGCGGCATGCTTGTTGGGCCCCCATGACATGCGGCATGCATTTATGGCCCCCATGACATGCGGCAAGCATTTGAGCCCCCATGACATGCGGCATGCATGTGGGGACCCCATGACATGCGGCATGCATGTGGGGCCCCAATGACATGCGGCATGCATTTGGGGCCCCCATGACTTGATTCATGCATTTGGGGCCCCCATGACATGCGGCATGCATGTGGGACCCCCATGACATGCGGCATGCATTTGAATCCCCCATGACATGTGGCATGCATGTGGGGCTCCCATGACATGCGGCATCCATTTATGGCCCCCGTGACATGCGGCAAGCATTTGGGCCCCCATGACATGCGGCATGCATTTGGGGGCCCCATGGCATGCGGCATGCATGTGGGGCCCAAATGCTTGTCGCATGTCATGGGGGCCTCCATGACATGCGGCATGCATGTGGGTCCCCATGACATGCGGCATGCACGTGGGGCCCCCTTGACATGCGTCATGCATTTGGATCCCCCATTACATGCTGCATGCAAGTGGTGCCCCCATGACATGCGGCATGCATGTGGGCCCCCATGACATGCGGCATGCATGTGGGACCCCCATGACATGCGTCATACATTTGGATCCCCCATTACATGCTGCATGCAAGTGGTGCCCCCATTACATGCTGCATGCAAGTGGTGCCCCCATGACATGCGGCATGCATGTGGGCCCCCATGACATGCGGCATGCATTTGGGGCCCCTATGATATGCGGCACGCATTTGAGGCCCCCATGACATGTGCATGCATGTGGGGGCCCCATGAAATGCGCCATGCATGTGCGGCCCCTATGACATGCGGCATGCATTTGTGGGCACCAAGACATGCTGCATGCATTTGGGGGGCCCCATGACATGCGACATGCATTTGGGGCCCCCATGACATGCGGTATGCATTTGGGGCCCCCATGACATGCAGCATGCATATGGGTCCCCCATGACATGTGACATGCATTTGGGGCCCCATGACATGCGGCATGCATTTGGGTCCCCCATGACATGCGGCATGCATTTGGGGCCCCGATGACATGCGTCATGCATGTGGGGTACCCATGATTTGCGCCATGCATGTGGGGCCCCTATGACATGCGGCATGAATTTGGGGTGCCCGAGACATGCGGCATGCACGTGGGGCCCCTATGACATGCCGCATGCATTTGTGGCCCCCATTACATGTGGCATGCACATGGGGCCTCCATGACATGCGGCATACGCTTGGGGCCCCAATGACATGCAGCATGAGTTTGGATCCCCCATGACATGCGGCATGCATGTGGGGCCCCCATGACATGCGGCATGCACGTGGGGCCCCTATGACATGCGGCATGCACGTGTGGCCCTCATGACATGCAGCATGTATTTGGGGCCACTATGACATGCGGCATGCATTTGGGGCCCCCATGACATGCGGCATGCATGTGGGACCCCTGTGACATGCGGCCTGCATTTGGGGGGGCCCATGACATGCGGCAAGCACGTGGGGCCCCAATGACATGCAGCATGTACGTGGGGCCCCCATGACATGCGGAATGCACGTGAGGCCCCCATGACATGCGGAATGCCTGCGGGGCCCTAATGACATGCGGCATGCATGCATTTGCGTCCCCCATTAAATGCGGCAAGCACGTGGGGCCCCAATGACATGCAGCATGTAAGTGGGGCCCCCATGACATGCGGAATGCCTGCGGGGCCCCAATGACATGCGGCATGCAAGCGGGGCCCTCATGACATGTGCCATGCATTTGGGGCCCCCAATATATGCAGCATGCACGTGGGGCCCCCATGATATGTGGCATGCATTTGGGGCCCCCATGACTTGCGGCATGCACGTGGGCCCCTCATGACATGCAGCATGCATTTGGAAACCACTATGACATGCGGCATGCATTTGGGGCCCCCATGACATGAGGCATGCATTTGGGGCCCCCATGACATGCGGCATGCATGTAGGGCCCCCATGAAATGCGCCATGCATGCGGGGCCCCTGTGACATGCGGCATGCATTTGTGGGCCCCAAGACATGCGGCATGCACGTGGGGCCCCCATGACATGCGGCATGCATTTGGGGCCCCCATGACATGCGGAATGCACGTGGGGGCCCTATGACATGCAACATGAATTTGGGGGGCCCATTACATGCGGCATGCACGTGGAGCATCCATGACATGCGTCATGCATTTGGGCCCCCATGACATGCGGCATGCATGTGGGGCCCCCATGACATGTGGTATGCACGTGGGGCCACTATGACATGCTGCATGCATTTGGGGCCCCCATGATATGCGGCATGCATGTGGGGCCCCTATGACATGAGGCATCCATTTGGGGGGCCCCATGACATGCGGCATGCACGTGGGGCCCCCATGAAATGCAGCATTTATTTGGGGCCCCCATGACATGTGGAATGCCTGCGGGGCCCCCATGACATGCGGCATGCACGTGGGGCCCCCATGACGTGCAGCATGCATTTGGATCCCCCATTACATGCTGCATGCAAGTGGGGCCCCCATGAAATGCGCCATGCATGTGGGGCCCCTATGACATGCTGCATGAATTTGGGGCCCCCAATACATGCGGCATGCTTGTTGGGCCCCCATGACATGCGGCATGCATTTATGGCCCCCATGACATGCGGCAAGCATTTGAGCCCCCATGACATGCGGCATGCATGTGGGGACCCCATGACATGCGGCATGCATGTGGGGCCCCAATGACATGCGGCATGCATTTGGGGCCCCCATGACTTGATTCATGCATTTGGGGCCCCCATGACATGCGGCATGCATGTGGGACCCCCATGACATGCGGCATGCATTTGAATCCCCCATGACATGTGGCATGCATGTGGGGCTCCCATGACATGCGGCATCCATTTATGGCCCCCGTGACATGCGGCAAGCATTTGGGCCCCCATGACATGCGGCATGCATTTGGGGCCCCATGGCATGCGGCATGCATGTGGGGCCCAAATGCTTGTCGCATGTCATGGGGGCCTCCATGACATGCGGCATGCATGTGGGTCCCCTCATGACATGCAGCATGCATTTGGAAACCACTATGACATGCGGCATGCATTTGGGGCCCCCATGACATGAGGCATGCATTTGGAAACCACTATGACATGCGGCATGCATTTGGGGCCCCCATGACATGAGGCATGCATTTGGGGCCCCCATGACATGCGGCATGCATGTAGGGCCCCCATGAAATGCGCCATGCATGTGGGGCCCCTATGACATACGGCATGCATTTGTGGGCCCCAAGACATGCGGCATGCACGTGGGCCCCCCATGACATGCGGCATGCATTTGGGGCCCCCATGACATGCGGAATGCACGTGGGGCCCCTATGACATGCAACATGAATTTGGGGGCCCCATTACATGCGGCATGCACGTGTAGCATCCATGACATGCGTCATGCATTTGGGCCCCCATGACATGCGGCATGCATGTGGGGCCCCCATGACATGTGGTATGCACGTGGGGCCACTATGACATGCCGCATGCATTTGGGGCCCCCATGACATGCGTCATGCATTTGGATCCCCATTACATGCTGCATGCAAGTGTGGCCCCCATGACATGCGGCATGCATGTGGCCCCCAATGACATGTGGCATGCACGTGGGGCCCCCATGACATGCTGCATGCATTTGGGGCCCCCATGATATGCGGCATGCATGTGGGGCCCCTATGACATGCAGCATTCATTTGGGGGGCCCCATGACATGCGGCATGCATTTGGGGCCCCCATGACATGCGGAATGCCTGCGGGGCCCCCATGACATGTGGCATGAATTTGGGGCCCCCAATACATGCGGCATGCACGTTGGGCCCCCATGAAATGCAGCATTTATTTGGGGCCCCCATGACATGTGGAATGCCTGCGGGGCCCCCATGACATGCGGCATGCACGTGGGGCCCCCATGACGTGCAGCATGCATTTGGATCCCCCATTACATGCTGCATGCAAGTGGGGCCCCCATGAAATGCGCCATGCATGTGGGACCCCCATGACATGCGGCATGCATGTGGGACCCCCATGACATGCGGCATGCATTTGAATCCCCCATTACATGCGGCATGCACGTGGGGCCCCCATGACATGCGGCATGCATTTGGGGCCCCCATGACATGCGGAATGCCTACGGGGCCCCCATGACATGTGGCATGCATGCAGGGCCCTCATGACATGCGGCATGAATTTGGGGCCCCCAATACATGCGGCATTCACGTTTAGCCCCCTTGACATGCGACATTCATGTGGGGCTCCCATGACATGCGGCATGCATTTATGGCCCCCATGACATGCGGCAAGCTTTTGGGCCCCATGACATGCGGCATGCATGTGGGGCCCCCATGATATGCGGCAAGCATTTGGGCCCCCATGACATGCGGCATGCATGTGGGACCCCCTTGACATGCGGCATGCATTTGGGGGCCCCATGGCATGCAGCATGCATGTGGGGCCCAAATGCTTGCCGCATGTAATGGGGGCCTCCATGGCATGCGGCATGCATGTGGGTCCCCATGACATGCGTCATGCACGTGGGGCCCCCTTGACATGCGGCATGCATTTATGGCTCCCATGACTTGCGGCATGAATTTGGGGCCCCCATGATATGCGGCACGCATTTGGGGCCCCCATGAAATACGCCATGCATGTGGGGCCCCTATGACATGCGGCATGCATTTGTTGGCCCCAAGACATGCTGCATGCATTTGGGGGGGCCCATGACATGCGGCATGCATTTGGGGCCCCCATGACATGAGGCATTCATTTGGGGCCCCCATGACATGCAGCATGCACGTGGGGCCCCCATGACATGCGACATGCATTTGGGGGCCCCATGACATGCGGCATGCATTTGGGTCCCCCATGAAATGCGGCATGCACGTGGAGCCCCCATGACATGCGGCATGCACATGGAGCCCCCATGACATGCGGCATGCATTTGGGGCCCCCATGACATGCGGCATGCATTTGGGGCCCCCATGACATGCGGAATGCACATGGGGCCCCTATGACATGAGTCATGCATTTGGGGCCACCATGACATGCGGCATGCATTTGGGGGCCCCATGACATGCGGCATGCATTTGGGTCCCCCATGAAATGCGGCATGCATGTGGGGCCCCCATGACATGCGGCATGCATTTGGGGCCCTCATGACATGCGTCATGCATTTGGGGCCCCCATGACATGCGGCATGCATGTAGGGCCCCCATGAAATGTGCCATGCATGTGAATCCTCCATCACATGCGGCATGCACGTGGGGCCCCCATGACATGCGGCATGCATTTGGGGCCCCAATGACATGCGGAATGCCTGCGGGGCCCCCATGACATGCGGCATGCAGGCGGGGCCCTCATGACATGCGGCATGCATTTGGGGCCTCCATGACATGTGGCATGCATGTGGGTCCCCATGACATGCGGCATGCATGTGGGGCCCCCATGACATGCGGCATGCATTTGGGGCCCTCATGACATGCGTCATGCATTTGGGGCCCCCATGACATGCGGCATGCATGTAGGGCCCCCATGAAATGTGCCATGCATGTGAATCCTCCATCACATGCGGCATGCACGTGGGGCCCCCATGACATGCGGCATGCATTTGGGGCCCGAATGCCTGCGGGGCCCCCATGACATGCGGCATGCAGGCGGGGCCCTCATGACATGCGGCATGCATTTGGGGCCTCCATGACATGTGGCATGCATTTGGGCCCCCATGACATGCGGCATGCATTTGGGGCCTGCACAACATGCTGCATGCATTTGGGGTACCTGAGACATGTGGCATGCACATGGGGCCCCCATAACATGCTGCATGCATTTGGGGTGCCCGAGACATGCGGCATGCACGTGGGGCCCCAATGACATGCGGCATGCATGCGGGGACCTCATGACATGCGGCATTCATGTGGGGCCCCCATGATATGTGGCATGCATGTGGGACCCCCATGATATGTGGCATGCATTTGGGGCCCCCATGACATGCGGAATGCATGTAGGGCCCCCATGAAATGCGCCATGCATGTGGGGCCCCTATGACATGCGGCATGCATTTGTGAGCCCCAAGACATGCGGCATGCACCTGGGGCCCCCATGACAATGTGCATGCGTTTGGGGACCCCATGATATGCGGCATGCATTTGGGGGCCCCATGACTTGAGGCATGCATTTGGGGCCCCCATGACATGTGGCATGCATGTAGGGCCCCCATGAAATGCGCCATGCATGTGGGGCCCCTCTGACATGCGGCATGCATTTGTGAGCACCAAGACATGCGGCATGCACGTGGGGCCCCCATGACATGCTGCATGCATTTGAATCCCCCATTACATGCGCCATGCATGTGGGGCCCCCATGACATGCTCCATGCATGTGGGGCCCCTATGACATGAGGCATGGATTTGGGGGGCCCCATGACATGCAGCATGCACGTGGGGCCCCCATGATATGCGGCATACATTTGTGGCCCCCGTGTCATGAGGCATGCACGTGGGGCCCCCATGATATGCGGCAAGCACGTGGGGCCCCAATGACATGCAGCATTCACGTGGGACCGCCATAACATGCGGAATGCACGTGAGGCCCCCATGACATGCGGAATGCCTGCGGGGCCCCGATGACATGCGGCATGCACGCTGGGCCCCCATGACATGCGTCATGCATTTATGGCCCCCATAACATGCGGCAAGCATTTGGGCCACCATGTTATGCGGCATGCATTTGGGGTCCCCATGACTTGAGGCATGCATTTGGGGCCCCGATGACATGCAGCATGCATGTGGGGCCCCCATGACATGCGGCATGCATTTGGGGCCTGCATAACATGCTGCATGCATTTGGGGTACCTGAGACATGCGGCATGCACGTGGGGCCCCTATGACATGCCGCATGCATTTGGGGCCCCCATTATATGCGGCATGCATGTAGGGCCCCCATGAAATGTGCCATGCATGTGGGACCCCAATGACATGCGGCATGCATTTGAATCCCCCATTACATGCGGCATGCATGTGGGGCCCAAATGCTTGCCGCATGTCATGGGGGCCTCCATGACATGCGGCATGCATGTGGGGCCCCATGACATGTGCCATGCATGTGGGGCCCCTATGACATGCGGCATGCATTTGGGGCCCCGATGACATGCGGCATGCATGTGGGGCACCCATGACTTGCGGCATGAATTTGAGGGCCCCATTATATGCGGCATGCACGTGGAGCCCCCATGACATGCGGCATGCATTTGGGGCCCCCATGATATGCGGCATGCATGTGGGTCCCCCATGACATGTGGCATGGATTTGGGGCCCCCATGACATACGGCATGCATTTGGGTCCCCCATGAAATGTGCCATGCATGTGGGGCCCCCATGACATACGGCATGCATTTGGGTCCCCCATGAAATGTGCCATGCATGTGGGGCCCCTATGACATGCGGCATGCATTTGTGGGCCCCAAGACATGCTGCATGCATTTGGGGGCCCCCATGACATGCAGTATGCACGTGGGGCCCCCATGACATGCGGCATGCATTTGGGGCCCCCATGACATGCGGCATGCATTTGGGGACCCCATGACATGCGGCATGCATGTGGGGGCCCCATGACATGCGGCATGCATGTGGGGCCCCAATTACATGCGACATGCATTTGGGGCCCCCATGACTTGAGGCATGCATTTGGGGCCCCCATGACATGCGGCATGCATGTGGGACCCCAATGACATGCGGCATGCATTTGAATCCCCCATTACATGCGGCATGCATGTGGGGCCCAAATGCTTACCGCATGTCATGGGGGCCTCCATGACATGCGGCATGCATGTGGGGCCCCATGACATGTGCCATGCTTGTGGGGCCCCTATGACATGCGGCATGCATTTGGGGCCCCGATGACATGCGGCATGCATGTGGGGCCCCTATGACATGCGGCATGCATTTGGGGCCCCGATGACATGCGGCATGCATGTGGGGCACCCATGACTTGCGGCATGAATTTGAGGGCCCCATTATATGCGGCATGCACGTGGAGCCCCCATGACATGCGGCATGCATTTGGGGCCCCCATGATATGCGGCATGCATGTGGGTCCCCCATGACATGTGGCATGCATGTGGGGCCCCTATGACATGCGGCATGCATTTGTGGGCCCCAAGACATGCTGCATGCATTTGGGGGCCACCATGACATGCGGCATGCACGTTGGGCCCCCATGACATGCGGCATGCACGTGGGGCCCCTATGACATGCGGCATGCACGTGGGGCCCTCATGACATGCAGCATGCATTTGGGGCCACTATGACATGCAGCATGCATTTGGGGCCCCCATGACATGCGGCATGCATTTGGGGCCCATGACATGCGGCATGCACGTGGGGCCCCCATGACATGCGGCATACATTTGTGACCCCCGTGACATGAGGCATGCACGTGGGGCCCCCATGACATGCGGCAAGCACGTGGGAGCCCAATGACATGCAGCATGTACGTGGCGCCCCCATGACATGCGGAATGCACGTGAGGCCCCCATGACATGAGGAATGCCTGCGGGGCCCCAATGACATGCGGCATGCAAGCATTTGGGTCCATGAAATGCGGCATGCATGTGGGGCCCCCATGACATGTGGCATGCATGTGGGGCCTCATGATATGCGGCATGCAGTTGGGGACCCCAATACATGCGGCATGCACGTTGGGGCCCCATGACATGCGGCATGCATTTGGGCCCCATGACATGCAGCATGCACGTGGGGCCCCATGACATGCGGAATGCCTGCGGGGCCCCAATGACATGTGGCATGCATTTGGGGCCCCCAATATATGCATCATGCACTTGGGGCCCCCATGATATGTGGCATGCATTTGGGGCCCCCATGACTTGAGCCATGCATTTGGGGCCCCCATGACATGCGGCATGCACGTGGCCCCTCATGACATGCAGCATGCATTTGGGGCCCCCATGACATGCGGCATGCATGTAGGCCCCATGAAATGCGCCATGCATGTGTGGCCCCTATGACATGCGGCATGCATTTGTGGGCCCCAATACATGCAGCATGCAAGTGGGGCCCCCATGACATGCTGCATGCATTTGGGGCCCCCATGACATGCGGCATGCATTTGGGGGCCCCATGACATGCGGAATGCACGTGGGGCCCCTATGACATGCGACATGAATTTGGGAGCCCCATTACATGCGGCCTGCACATGGAGCCCCCATGACATGCGTCATGCATTTGGGCCCCCATGACATGAGTCATGCATTTGGGGCCACCATGACATGCGGCATGCATGTGGGGCCCCCATGACATGCGGCATGCATTTGGGCCCCCATGACATGCGGCATGCATTTGGGGCCTGCACAACATGCTGCATGCATTTGGGGTACCTGAGACATGTGGCATGCACATGGGGCCCCCATAACATGCTGCATGCATGCGGGGCCCTCATGACATGCGGCATTCATGTGGGGTCCCCATGATATGTGGCATGCATGTGGGACCCCCATGATATGTGGCATGCATTTGGGGCCCCCATGACATGCGGAATGCATGTAGGGCCCCCATGACATGTAGCATGGATTTGGGGCCATGCATGTGGGGCCCCTATGACATGCGGCATGCATTTGTGAGCCCCAAGACATGCGGCATGCCCCTGGGGCCCCCATGACAATGTGCATGCGTTTGGGGACCCCATGATATGTGGCATGCATTTGGGGCCCCCATGACATGCGGCATGCATTTGGGGCCCCCATGATATGCGGCATGCATGTGGGTCCCCCATGACATGTAGCATGGATTTGGGGCCCCCATGACATACGGCATGCATTTGGGTCCCCCATGAAATGTGCCATGCATGTGGGGCCCCTATGACATGCGGCATGCATTTGTGGGCCCCAAGACATGATGCATGCATTTGGGGGGGCCCCATGACATGCGGCATGCACGTTGGGCCCCCATGACATGCGGCATGCACGTGGGGCCCCTATGACATGCGGCATGCACGTGGGGCCCTCATGACATGCAGCATGAATTTGGGGGCACTATGACATTCAGCATGCATTTGGGGCCCCCATGACATGCGGCATGCATGTGGGACCCCTATGACATGCGGCATGCATTTGGGGGGCCATAACATGCGGCATGCACGTGGGGGCCCCATGACATGCGGCATACATTTGTGACCCCCGTGACATGAGGCATGCACGTGGGGCCCCCATGACATGCGGCAAGCACGTGGGGGCCCAATGACATGCAGCATGTACGTGGCGCCCCCATGACATGCGGAATGCACGTGAGGCCCCCATGACATGAGGAATGCCTGCGGGGCCCCAATGACATGCGGCATGCACGTGGGGCCCTCATGACATGCAGCATGAATTTGGGGCCACTATGACATGCGGCATGCATGTGGGGCCCCCATGACATGTGGCATGCATGTGGGGCCCCATGATATGCGGCATGCAGTTGGGGACCCCAATACATGCGGCATGCACGTTGGGGCCCCATGACATGCGGCATGCATTTGGGCCCCATGACATGCAGCATGCACGTGGGGCCCCATGACATGCGGAATGCCTGCGGGGCCCCAATGACATGTGGCATGCATTTGGGGCCCCCAATATATGCATCATGCACGTGGGGCCCGCATGATATGTGGCATGCATTTGGGGACCCCATGACTTGAGCCATGCATTTGGGGCCCCCATGACATGCGGCATGCATGTGGGCCCCTCATGACATGCAGCATGCATTTGGGGCCCCCGTGACATGTGGCATGCATGTAGGGCCCCATGAAATGCGCCATGCATGTGGGGCCCCTATGACATGCGGCATGCATTTGTGGGCCACAATACATGCAGCATGCACATGGGGGCCCCCATGACATGCTGCATGCATTTGGGGGCCCCATGACATGCGTCATGCATTTGGGCCCCCATGACATGAGTCATGCATTTGGGGCCACCATGACATGCGGCATGCATTTGGGGCCCCCATGACATGCGGCATGCATTTTTGTCCCCCATGAAATGCGGCATGCATGTGGGGCCCCCATGACATGCGGCATGCATTTGGGGCCCTCATGACATGCGTCATGCATTTGGGGGCCCCATGACATGCGGTATGCATGTAGGGCCCCCATGAAATGTGCCATGCATGTGAATCCTCCATCACATGCGGCATGCACGTGGGGCCCCCATGACATGTGGCATGCATTTGGGGCCCCAATGACATGCGGAATGCCTGCGGGGCCCCCATGACATGCGGCATGCAGGCGGGGCCCTCATGACATGCGGCATGCATTTGGGGCCTCCATGACATGTGGCATGCATGTGGGTCCCCATGACATGCGGCATGCATGTGGGGCCCCCATGACATGCGGCATGCATTTGGGCCCCATGACATGCGGCATGCATTTGGGGCCTGCACAACATGCTGCATGCATTTGGGGTACCTGAGACATGTGGCATGCACATGGGGCCCCCATAACATGCTGCATGCATTTGGGGTGCCCGAGACATGCGGCATGCACGTGGGGCCCCAATGACATGCGGCATGCATGTGGGGCCCTCATGACATGCGGCATTCATGTGGGGCCCCCATGATATGTGGCATGCATGTGGGACCCCCATGATATGTGGCATGCATTTGGGGCCCCCATGACATGCGGAATGCATGTAGGGCCCCCATGAAATGCGCCATGCATGTGGGGCCCCTATGACATGCGGCATGCATTTGTGAGCCCCAAGACATGCGGCATGCACCTGGGGCCCCCATGACAATGTGCATGCGTTTGGGGACCCCATGATATGCGGCATGCATTTGGGGCCCCCATGACTTGAGGCATGCATTTGGGGCCCCCATGACATGTGGCATGCATGTAGGGCCCCCATGAAATGCGCCATGCATGTGGGGCCCCTCTGACATGCGGCATGCATTTGTGAGCACCAAGACATGCGGCATGCACGTGGGGCCCCCATGACATGCTGCATGCATTTGAATCCCCCATTACAAGCGCCATGCATGTGGGGCCCCCATGACATGCTCCATGCATGTGGGGCCCCTATGACATGAGGCATGGATTTGGGGGGCCCCATGACATGCAGCATGCACGTGGGGCCCCCATGATATGCGGCATACATTTGTGGCCCCCGTGTCATGAGGCATGCACGTGGGGCCCCCATGACATGCGGCAAGCACGTGGGGCCCCAATGACATGCAGCATTCACGTGGGACCGCCATAACATGCGGAATGCACGTGAGGCCCCCATGACATGCGGAATGCCTGCGGGGCCCCGATGACATGCGGCATGCACGCTGGGCCCCCATGACATGCGTCATGCATTTATGGCCCCCATAACATGCGGCAAGCATTTGGGCCACCATGTTATGCGCCATGCATTTGGGGCCCCCATGACTTGAGGCATGCATTTGGGGCCCCGATGACATGCAGCATGCATGTGGGGCCCCCATGACATGCGGCATGCATTTGGGGCCTGCATGGCATGCTGCATGCATTTGGGGTACCTGAGACATGCGGCATGCACGTGGGGCCCCTATGACATGCAGCATGCATTTGGGGCCCCCATTATATGCTGCATGCATGTAGGGCCCCCATGAAATGTGCCATGCATGTGGGGCCCCTATGACATGCGGCATGCATTTGTGAGCCCCAAGACATGCGGCATGCACGTGGGGCCCCCATGACATGCTGCATGCATTTGGGGTCCCCGAGACATGCGGCATGCACGTGGGGCCCCTATGACATGCCGCATGCATTTGGGGCCCCCATGACATGCGGCATGCACCTGGGACCCCCATGACATGAGTCATGCATTTGGGGCCGCCATGACATGCGGAATGCATTTGGGGCCCCCATGACATGCGGCATGTATTTGGGTCCCCCATGAAATGCGACTTGCATGTGGGGCCCCCATGACATGCGGCATGCATTTGGGGCCCCCATGACATGCGGCATGCATTTGGGCCCCCATGACATGAGTCATGCATTTGGGGCCACCATGACATGCGGCATGCATTTGGGGCCCCCATGACATGCGGCATGCATTTGGGTCCCCCATAAAATGCGGCATGCATGTGGGGGCCCCATGACATGCGGCATGCATTTGGGGCCCTCATGACATGCGTCATGCATTTGGGGCCCCCATGACATGCGGCATGCATGTAGGGCCCCCATGAAATGTGCCATGCATGTGAATCCTCCATCACATGCGGCATGCATGTGGGGCCCCCATGACATGCGGCATGCACCTGGGGCCCCCATGACAATGTGCATGCGTTTGGGGACCCCATGATATGCGGCATGCATTTGGGGCCCCCATGACTTGAGGCATGCATTTGGGGCCCCCATGACATGTGGCATGCATGTAGGGCCCCCATGAAATGCGCCATGCATGTGGGGCCCCTCTGACATGCGGCATGCATTTGTGAGCACCAAGACATGCGGCATGCACGTGGGGCCCCCATGACATGCTGCATGCATTTGAATCCCCCCATTACATGCGCCATGCATGTGGGGCCCCCATGACATGTTCCATGCATGTGGGGCCCCTATGACATGAGGCATGGATTTGGGGGGCCCCATGACATGCAGCATGCACGTGGGGCCCCCATGATATGCGGCATACATTTGTGGCCCCCGTGTCATGAGGCATGCACGTGGGGCCCCCATGATATGCGGCAAGCACGTGGGGCCCCAATGACATGCAGCATTCACGTGGGACCGCCATAACATGCGGAATGCACGTGAGGCCCCCATGACATGCGGAATGCCTGCGGGGCCCCGATGACATGCGGCATGCACGCTGGGCCCCCATGACATGCGTCATGCATTTATGGCCCCCATAACATGCGGCAAGCATTTGGGCCACCATGTTATGCGGCATGCATTTGGGGCCCCCATGACTTGAGGCATGCATTTGGGGCCCCGATGACATGCAGCATGCATGTGGGGCCCCCATGACATGCGGCATGCATTTGGGGCCTGCATAACATGCTGCATGCATTTGGGGTACCTGAGACATGCGGCATGCACGTGGGGCCCCTATGACATGCCGCATGCATTTGGGGCCCCCATTATATGCGGCATGCATGTAGGGCCCCCATGAAATGTGCCATGCATGTGGGGCCCCTATGACATGCGGCATGCATTTGTGAGCCCCAAGACATGCGGCATGCACGTGGGGCCCCCATGACATGCTGCATGCATTTGGGGTGCCCGAGACATGCGGCATGCACGTGGGGCCCCTATGACATGCCGCATGCATTTGGGGCCCCCATGACATGCGGCATGCACCTGGGACCCCCATGACATGAGTCATGCATGTGGGGCCCCCATGACATGCGGCATGCATGTGGGGCCCTCATGACATGCGGCATGCATTTGGGGCCCCCATTATATGCGGCATGCATGTGGGGCCCCCATGATATGTGGCATGCATTTGGGGCCCCCATGACTTGAGGCATGCATTTGGGGCCCCTATGACATGCCACATGCATTTGGGGCCCCCATTACATGTGGCATGCACATGGGGCCCCCATGACATGTGGCATACGCTTGGGGCCCCAATGACATGTGGCATGAGTTTGAATCCCCCATGACATGCGGCATGCACGTGGGCCCCCATGACATGAGTCATGCATTTGGGGCCGCCATGACATGCGGCATGCATTTGGGGCCCCCATGACATGCGGCATGCATTTGTGTCCACAATGAAATGAGGCATGCATGTGGGGCCCCCAGGACATGCGGCATGCATTTGGGGCCCCCATGACATGTGGTATGCACGTGGGGCCTCTATGACATGCCGCATGCATTTGGGGCCCCCATGACATGCGGCGTGCATTTGGGACCCCCATGACATGCGTCATGCATTTGGATCCCCCATTACATGCTGCATGCAAGTGGGGCCCCATGACTAGCGGGATGCATGTGGGCCCCCCATGACATGCGGAATGCATGTGGGGCCCCCATGACATGCGGAATACATTCGTGGCCCCCGTGACATGAGGCATGCACGTGGGGCCCCCATGACATGCGGCAATCACGTGGGGCCCCAATGACATGCAGCATGCACGTGGGACCCCCATGACATGCGGAATGCACGTGAGTCCCCCATGACATGCGGAATGCCTGCGGGGCCCCAATGACATGCGGCATGCATGCGGGGCCCTCATGACATGCGGCATGCATGTGGGGCCCCCATTATATGTGGCATGCATTTGGGGCCCCCATGACTTGAAGCATGCATTTGGGGACCCCATGACATGCGGCATGCATGTAGGGCCCCCATGAAATGCGCCATGCATGTGGGGCCCCTATGACATGCGGCATGCATTTGTGGGCCCCAAGACATGCGGCATGCATATGGGGCCCCCATGACATGCTGCATGCATTTGGGGCCCCTAAGATATGCGGCATGCATTTGGGGCCCCTATGACTTGAGCCATGCATTTGGGGCCCCCATGACATGCGGCATGTACGTGGGCCCCTCATGACATGCAGGATGCATTTGGGGCCCCCATGACATGCGGCATGCATGTAGGCCCCCATGAAATGCGCCATGCATGTGGGGCCCCTATGTCATGCGGCATGCATTTGTGGACCCCAAGACATGCGGCATGCACGTGGGGCCTCCATGGCATGCTGCATTCATTTGGGGCCCCCATGATATGCGGCATGCATTTGGGGCCCCATGACTTGAGGCATGCATTTGGGGCCCCCATGACATGCGGCATGCATTTGAATCCCCCATTACATGCGGCATGCACGTTGGGCCCCCATGACATGCGGCATGCATTTGGGGCCCCCATGACATGTGGAATGCACGTGGGGCCCCTATGCCATGCGACATGAATTTGGGAGCCCCAATACATGCGGCATGCATTTGGGGCCTGCATTACATGCTGCATGCATTTGGGGTACCTGAGACATGCGGCATGCACATGAGGCCCCCATAACATGCTGCATGCATTTGGGGCCCCATTACATGTGGCATGCAAATGGGGCCCCCATGACATGCGACATATGCTTGGGGCCCCAATGACATGCGGCATGAGTTTGGATCCCCCATAACATGCGGCATGCACGTGGGGCCCCCATGACATGCGGAATGCCTGCGGGTCCCCGATGACATGCGGCATGCACGCTGGGCCCCCATGACATGCGTCATGCATTTATGGCCCCCATAACATGCGGCAAGCATTTGGGCCACCATGTTATGCGGCATGCATTTGGGGCCCCCATGACTTGAGGCATGCATTTGGGGCCCCGATGACATGCAGCATGCATGTGGGGCCCCCATGACATGTGGCATGCATTTGGGGCCTGCATAACATGCTGCATGCATTTGTGAGACCCAAGACATGCGGCATGCACGTGGGGCCCCCATGACATGCTGCATGCATTTGGGGTGCCCGAGACATGCGGCATGCACGTGGGGCCCCTATGACATGCCGCATGCATTTGGGGGCCCATGACATGCGGCATGCACCTGGGACCCCCATGACATGAGTCATGCATTTGGGGCCGCCATGACATGCGGCATGCATTTGGGGCCCCCATGACATGCGGCATGCATTTGGGGCCCTCATGACATGTGGCATGCATTTGGGGCCCCCATGACATGCGGCATGCATTTGGGGCCCCCATGACATGCGGAATGCACGTGGGGCCCCTATGACATGCAACATGAATTTGGGAGCCCCATTACATGCGGCATGCACATGGAGCCCCCATGACATGCTGCATGCATTTGGGGTGCCCGAGACATGCGGCATGCACGTGGGGCCCCTATGACATGCCGCATGCATTTGGGGGCCCCATGACATGCGGCATGCACCTGGGACCCCCATGACATGAGTCATGCATTTGGGGCCCCCATGAAATGCGACTTGCATGTGGGGCCCCCATGACATGCGGCATGCATTTGGGGCCCTCATGACATGTGGCATGCATTTGGGGCCCCCATGACATGCGGCATGCATTTGGGGCCCCCATGACATGCGGAATGCACGTGGGGCCCCTATGACATGCGACATGAATTTGGGAGCCCCATTACATGCGGCATGCACATGGAGCCCCCATGACATGCGGCATGCATTTGGGCCCCCATGACATGAGTCATGCATTTGGGGCCACCATGACATGTGGCATGCATTTGGGGCCCCCATGACATGCGGCATGCATTTGGGTCCCCCATGAAATGCGGCGTGCATGTGGGGCCCCCATGACATGCGGCATGCATTTGGGGCCCTCATGACATGCGTCATGCATTTGGGGCCCCCATGACATGCGGCATGCATGTAGGGCCCCCATGACATGCGGCATGCAGGCGGGGCCCTCATGACATGCGGCATGCATTTGGGGCCTCCATGACATGTGGCATGCATGTCGGTCCCCATGACATGCGGCATGCATGTGGGGCCCCCATGACATGAGGCATGCATTTGGGCCCCCATGACATGCGGCATGCATTTGGGGCCTGCACAACATGCTGCATGCATTTGGGGTACCTGAGACATGTGGCATGCACATGGGGCCCCCATAACATGCTGCATGCATTTGGGGTGCCCGAGACATGCGGCATGCACGTGGGGCCCCAATGACATGCGGCATGCATGCGGGGCCCTCATGACATGCGGCATTCATGTGGGGCCCCCATGATATGTGGCATGCATGTGGGACCCCCATGATATGTGGCATGCATTTGGGGCCCCCATGACATGCGGAATGCATGTAGGGCCCCCATGAAATGCGCCATGCATGTGGGGCCCCTATGACATGCGGCATGCATTTGTGAGCCCCAAGACATGCGGCATGCACCTGGGGCCCCCATGACAATGTGCATGCGTTTGGGGACCCCATGATATGCGGCATGCATTTGGGGGCCCCATGACTTGAGGCATGCATTTGGGGCCCCCATGACATGTGGCATGCATGTAGGGCCCCCATGAAATGCGCCATGCATGTGGGGCCCCTCTGACATGCGGCATGCATTTGTGAGCACCAAGACATGCGGCATGCACGTGGGGCCCCCATGACATGCTGCATGCATTTGAATCCCCCATTACATGCGCCATGCATGTGGGGCCCCCATGACATGCTCCATGCATGTGGGGCCCCTATGACATGAGGCATGGATTTGGGGGGCCCCATGACATGCAGCATGCACGTGGGGCCCCCATGATATGCGGCATACATTTGTGGCCCCCGTGTCATGAGGCATGCACGTGGGGCCCCCATGATATGCGGCAAGCACGTGGGGCCCCAATGACATGCAGCATTCACGTGGGACCACCATAACATGCGGAATGCACGTGAGGCCCCCATGACATGCGGAATGCCTGCGGGGCCCCGATGACATGCGGCATGCACGCTGGGCCCCCATGACATGCGTCATGCATTTATGGCCCCCATAACATGCGGCAAGCATTTGGGCCACCATGTTATGCGGCATGCATTTGGGGCCCCCATGACTTGAGGCATGCATTTGGGGCCCCGATGACATGCAGCATGCATGTGGGGCCCCCATGACATGCGGCATGCATTTGGGGCCTGCATAACATGCTGCATGCATTTGGGGTACCTGAGACATGCGGCATGCACGTGGGGCCCCTATGACATGCCGCATGCATTTGGGGCCCCCATGACATGCGGCATGCACCTGGGACCCCCATGACATGAGTCATGCATTTGGGGCCGCCATGACATGCGGCATGCATTTGGGGCCCCCATGACATGCGGCATGTATTTGGGTCCCCCATGAAATGCGACTTGCATGTGGGGCCCCCATGACATGCGGCATGCATTTGGGGCCCTCATGACATGTGGCATGCATTTGGGGCCCCCAATGACATGTGGCATGCATGTGGGGCCCTCATGACATGTGGCATGCATTTGGGGCCCCCATTATATGCGGCATGCATGTGGGGTCCCCATGATATGTGGCATGCATTTGGGGCCCCCATGACTTTAGGCATGCATTTGGGGCCCCTATGACATGCCACATGCATTTGGGGCCCCCATTACATGTGGCATGCACATGGGGCCCCCATGACATGTGGCATACGCTTGGGGCCCCAATGACATGTGGCATGAGTTTGAATCCCCCATGACATGCGGCATGCACGTGGGCCCCCATGACATGAGTCATGCATTTGGGGCCGCCATGACATGCGGCATGCATTTGGGGCCCCCATGACATGCGGCATGCATTTGTGTCCACAATGAAATGAGGCATGCATGTGGGGCCCCCATGACATGCGGCATGCATTTGGGGCCCCCATGACATGTGGTATGCACGTGGGGCCTCTATGACATGCCGCATGCATTTGGGGCCCCCATGACATGCGGCGTGCATTTGGGACCCCCATGACATGCGTCATGCATTTGGATCCCCCATTACATGCTGCATGCAAGTGGGGCCCCATGACAAGCGGCATGCATGTGGGCCCCCATGACATGCGGAATGCATGTGGGGCCCCTATGACATGCGGAATGCATGTGGGACCCCCATGACATGCGGCATGCACGTTGGACCCCCATGACATGTGGCATGCACGTGGGGCCCCCATGACATGCGGAATGCATGTGGGGCCCCCATGACATGCTCCATGCATGTTTGGCCCCTATGACATGCGGCATACATTTGGGGGGGCCCATGACATGCGGCATGCACGTGGGGCCCCCATGACATGCGGCATACATTCGTGGCCCCCGTGACATGAGGCATGCACGTGGGGCCCCCATGACATGCGGCAATCACGTGGGGCCCCAATGACATGCAGCATTCACGTGGGAGCCCAATGACATGCGGAATGCACGTGAGTCCCCCATGACATGCGGAATGCCTGCGGGGCCCCAATGACATGCGGCATGCATGCGGGGCCCTCATGACATGCGGCATGCATGTGGGGCCCCCATTATATGTGGCATGCATTTGGGGGCCCCATGACTTGAAGCATGCATTTGGGGCCCCCATGACATGCGGCATGCATGTAGGGCCCCCATGAAATGCGCCATGCATGTGGGGCCCCTATAACATGCGGCATGCATTTGTGGGCCCCAAGACATGCGGCATGCATATGGGGTCCCCATGACATGCTGCATGCATTTGGGGTGCCCGAGACATGCGGCATGCACGTGGGGCCCCAATGACATGCGGCATGCATGCGGGGCCCTCATGACATGCGGCATTCATGTGGGGCCCCCATGATATGTGGCATGCATGTGGGACCCCCATGATATGTGGCATGCATTTGGGGCCCCCATGACATGCGGAATGCATGTAGGGCCCCCATGAAATGCGCCATGCATGTGGGGCCCCTATGACATGCGGCATGCATTTGTGAGCCCCAAGACATGCGGCATGCACCTGGGGCCCCCATGACAATGTGCATGCGTTTAGGGACCCCATGATATGCGGCATGCATTTGGGGCCCCCATGACTTGAGGCATGCATTTGGGGCCCCCATGACATGTGGCATGCATGTAGGGCCCCCATGAAATGCGCCATGCATGTGGGGCCCCTCTGACATGCGGCATGCATTTGTGAGCACCAAGACATGTGGCATGCACGTGGGGCCCCCATGACATGCTGCATGCATTTGAATCCCCCATTACATGCGCCATGCATGTGGGGCCCCCATGACATGCTCCATGCATGTGGGGCCCCTATGACATGAGGCATGGATTTGGGGGGCCCCATGACATGCAGCATGCACGTGGGGCCCCCATGATATGCGGCATACATTTGTGGCCCCCGTGTCATGAGGCATGCACGTGGGGCCCCCATGACATGCGGCAAGCACGTGGGGCCCCAATGACATGCAGCATTCACGTGGGACCGCCATAACATGCGGAATGCACGTGAGGCCCCCATGACATGCGGAATGCCTGCGGGGCCCCGATGACATGCGGCATGCACGCTGGGCCCCCATGACATGCGTCATGCATTTATGGCCCCCATAACATGCGGCAAGCATTTGGGCCACCATGTTATGCGCCATGCATTTGGGGGCCCCATGACTTGAGGCATGCATTTGGGGCCCCGATGACATGCAGCATGCATGTGGGGCCCCCATGACATGCGGCATGCATTTGGGGCATGCATGACATGCTGCATGCATTTGGGGTACCTGAGACATGCGGCATGCACGTGGGGCCCCTATGACATGCAGCATGCATTTGGGGCCCCCATTATATGCGGCATGCATGTAGGGCCCCCATGAAATGTGCCATGCATGTGGGGCCCCTATGACATGCGGCATGCATTTGTGAGCCCCAAGACATGCGGCATGCACGTGGGGCCCCCATGACATGCTGCATGCATTTGGGGTCCCCGAGACATGCGGCATGCACGTGGGGCCCCTATGACATGCCGCATGCATTTGGGGCCCCCATGACATGCGGCATGCACCTGGGACCCCCATGACATGAGTCATGCATTTGGGGCCGCCATGACATGCGGAATGCATTTGGGGCCCCCATGACATGCGGCATGTATTTGGGTCCCCCATGAAATGCGATTTGCATGTGGGGCCCCCATGACATGCGGCATGCATTTGGGGCCCCCATGACATGCGGCATGCATTTGGGCCCCCATGACATGAGTCATGCATTTGGGGCCACCATGACATGCGGCATGCATTTGGGGCCCCCATGACATGCGGCATGCATTTGGGTCCCCCATAAAATGCGGCATGCATGTGGGGGCCCCATGACATGCGGCATGCATTTGGGGCCCTCATGACATGCGTCATGCATTTGGGGCCCCCATGACATGCGGCATGCATGTAGGGCCCCCATGAAATGTGCCATGCA
>NW_027366305.1:0-75729 GCF_046119375.1 Phyllobates terribilis | reverse complement strand
GGCGGGGGGTGGGGTGGAACGAGCAGCTGTCTACCCTTAGCAGGAGGGCTCCTGATTACATACCTCTCCTGCTGCTGCTGCTGCTGCTGGCTGTCCAGCAGCAGACTGAAGGTGGCTGCTGCTGTGCACAGGTATATAAAGGCTCAGAGCCTATTATGACACGCGCAGCCAGCGTTCCATTGCCACATTCCATCTACTGCAGGCAGGATACCTGGCTGGCTGAATGTCGCTGAGAAGCTCACAGAGACCGCCATAAGCAACAGTTTAACAGAATGCCACAGACTAATCAACCAAACTTTTTGGGTTGGGTTCTCTTTTATAGTCTGCAGGCATTAAATGAAAGAAGTCAGTGTTCCAGCAGAAGGAGACAACGTTTCAGAAAAGGCATTGTAGCAAACCAAAAAAGAAATTTTAAGCGCAGCAGTGTAACCAGCGCACATACCTGTTAGCTCGGGTGAGTTTAAAAGGCTGCTGTTGATAACAAGGGCATTTGCTAAATAGATGGTGTGTGTGCAACAATATACTGAAAGGTCAATTATATTGTGCAGCTTATCT
The DNA here is from genome assembly GCF_046119375.1 of Phyllobates terribilis. Taxonomy (NCBI): domain Eukaryota; kingdom Metazoa; phylum Chordata; class Amphibia; order Anura; family Dendrobatidae; genus Phyllobates; species Phyllobates terribilis. Next base: position 75,174 of record NW_027366305.1, on the reverse strand, counting down.
CACCACCTGTAGTTATTTAGGTGAAAGCTCCAAAATGCTTGCCTAATATGTCTGTTTATCCAAAAGGAAGTAGAAAGGGAGAGCTAGAAAGATAGCATTGCATCACATTACATGGCAATGCAATGCACAGTTGCTGAAGTTGAACCAAAATGAGCTTGTAATCTGGCTTCTGCAACTTTGAACATGAAAAATCCAATGAGGAGAAGAAAAGCAGAGCCAAAGAGTCCATCCCAAAATCCGACAAACAAGCAAAATGAACAAAAAACATTGAATTCAATTCTTTCTGATTTTAGAAACTGCATTAAAGAAGGGGTGCACCGGTCCTGGAGATACTGCAATACCAGGTCAATGCGTGGAGTGGACAGAGCAAGCTCTTTTTCCATCTCCCTGTTCTAAAAATCCATTTAATATATGGTCCCCAGATAGGGGACGTATCAGATATTAAACTGATAAGAACAGATACTACACTTGATCTTAGCCAAAAGGCCGAGAAGCGATAACCAGAATTGGTTTCAAACTACGGAGCCACCCAAGGATCCTAAAAAGTCCATTTGTGGAGATGAGCTCCTGGACTCCCGTTAAGAAGACATGTTGTCAACCTCTAGATCCCTTACATGCCTGCACTTTTCGGCTTGCTGCTGCTGCAATCCACGCGTTTTAGATCTGCATAACTCCACCTCTTTAAACACAGCACCTTCACCCCCTGCTGTTCCCACCCGCCTCAACACCGTTGGAAGGGAGGAGAACCAATTAAGGCGGGGGGTGGGGTGGAACGAGCAGCTGTCTACCCTTAGCAGGAGGGCTCCTGATTACATACCTCTCCTGCTGCTGCTGCTGCTGCTGGCTGTCCAGCAGCAGACTGAAGGTGGCTGCTGCTGTGCACAGGTATATAAAGGCTCAGAGCCTATTATGACACGCGCAGCCAGCGTTCCATTGCCACATTCCATCTACTGCAGGCAGGATACCTGGCTGGCTGAATGTCGCTGAGAAGCTCACAGAGACCGCCATAAGCAACAGTTTAACAGAATGCCACAGACTAATCAACCAAACTTTTTGGGTTGGGTTCTCTTTTATAGTCTGCAGGCATTAAATGAAAGAAGTCAGTGTTCCAGCAGAAGGAGACAACGTTTCAGAAAAGGCATTGTAGCAAACCAAAAAAGAAATTTTAAGCGCAGCAGTGTAACCAGCGCACATACCTGTTAGCTCGGGTGAGTTTAAAAGGCTGCTGTTGATAACAAGGGCATTTGCTAAATAGATGGTGTGTGTGCAACAATATACTGAAAGGTCAATTATATTGTGCAGCTTATCTCACCACCTGTAGTTATTTAGGTGAAAGCTCCAAAATGCTTGCCTAATATGTCTGTTTATCCAAAAGGAAGTAGAAAGGGAGAGCTAGAAAGATAGCATTGCATCACATTACATGGCAATGCAATGCACAGTTGCTGAAGTTGAACCAAAATGAGCTTGTAATCTGGCTTCTGCAACTTTGAACATGAAAAATCCAATGAGGAGAAGAAAAGCAGAGCCAAAGAGTCCATCCCAAAATCCGACAAACAAGCAAAATGAACAAAAAACATTGAATTCAATTCTTTCTGATTTTAGAAACTGCATTAAAGAAGGGGTGCACCGGTCCTGGAGATACTGCAATACCAGGTCAATGCGTGGAGTGGACAGAGCAAGCTCTTTTTCCATCTCCCTGTTCTAAAAATCCATTTAATATATGGTCCCCAGATAGGGGACGTATCAGATATTAAACTGATAAGAACAGATACTACACTTGATCTTAGCCAAAAGGCCGAGAAGCGATAACCAGAATTGGTTTCAAACTACGGAGCCACCCAAGGATCCTAAAAAGTCCATTTGTGGAGATGAGCTCCTGGACTCCCGTTAAGAAGACATGTTGTCAACCTCTAGATCCCTTACATGCCTGCACTTTTCGGCTTGCTGCTGCTGCAATCCACGCGTTTTAGATCTGCATAACTCCACCTCTTTAAACACAGCACCTTCACCCCCTGCTGTTCCCACCCGCCTCAACACCGTTGGAAGGGAGGAGAACCAATTAAGGCGGGGGGTGGGGTGGAACGAGCAGCTGTCTACCCTTAGCAGGAGGGCTCCTGATTACATACCTCTCCTGCTGCTGCTGCTGCTGCTGGCTGTCCAGCAGCAGACTGAAGGTGGCTGCTGCTGTGCACAGGTATATAAAGGCTCAGAGCCTATTATGACACGCGCAGCCAGCGTTCCATTGCCACATTCCATCTACTGCAGGCAGGATACCTGGCTGGCTGAATGTCGCTGAGAAGCTCACAGAGACCGCCATAAGCAACAGTTTAACAGAATGCCACAGACTAATCAACCAAACTTTTTGGGTTGGGTTCTCTTTTATAGTCTGCAGGCATTAAATGAAAGAAGTCAGTGTTCCAGCAGAAGGAGACAACGTTTCAGAAAAGGCATTGTAGCAAACCAAAAAAGAAATTTTAAGCGCAGCAGTGTAACCAGCGCACATACCTGTTAGCTCGGGTGAGTTTAAAAGGCTGCTGTTGATAACAAGGGCATTTGCTAAATAGATGGTGTGTGTGCAACAATATACTGAAAGGTCAATTATATTGTGCAGCTTATCTCACCACCTGTAGTTATTTAGGTGAAAGCTCCAAAATGCTTGCCTAATATGTCTGTTTATCCAAAAGGAAGTAGAAAGGGAGAGCTAGAAAGATAGCATTGCATCACATTACATGGCAATGCAATGCACAGTTGCTGAAGTTGAACCAAAATGAGCTTGTAATCTGGCTTCTGCAACTTTGAACATGAAAAATCCAATGAGGAGAAGAAAAGCAGAGCCAAAGAGTCCATCCCAAAATCCGACAAACAAGCAAAATGAACAAAAAACATTGAATTCAATTCTTTCTGATTTTAGAAACTGCATTAAAGAAGGGGTGCACCGGTCCTGGAGATACTGCAATACCAGGTCAATGCGTGGAGTGGACAGAGCAAGCTCTTTTTCCATCTCCCTGTTCTAAAAATCCATTTAATATATGGTCCCCAGATAGGGGACGTATCAGATATTAAACTGATAAGAACAGATACTACACTTGATCTTAGCCAAAAGGCCGAGAAGCGATAACCAGAATTGGTTTCAAACTACGGAGCCACCCAAGGATCCTAAAAAGTCCATTTGTGGAGATGAGCTCCTGGACTCCCGTTAAGAAGACATGTTGTCAACCTCTAGATCCCTTACATGCCTGCACTTTTCGGCTTGCTGCTGCTGCAATCCACGCGTTTTAGATCTGCATAACTCCACCTCTTTAAACACAGCACCTTCACCCCCTGCTGTTCCCACCCGCCTCAACACCGTTGGAAGGGAGGAGAACCAATTAAGGCGGGGGGTGGGGTGGAACGAGCAGCTGTCTACCCTTAGCAGGAGGGCTCCTGATTACATACCTCTCCTGCTGCTGCTGCTGCTGCTGGCTGTCCAGCAGCAGACTGAAGGTGGCTGCTGCTGTGCACAGGTATATAAAGGCTCAGAGCCTATTATGACACGCGCAGCCAGCGTTCCATTGCCACATTCCATCTACTGCAGGCAGGATACCTGGCTGGCTGAATGTCGCTGAGAAGCTCACAGAGACCGCCATAAGCAACAGTTTAACAGAATGCCACAGACTAATCAACCAAACTTTTTGGGTTGGGTTCTCTTTTATAGTCTGCAGGCATTAAATGAAAGAAGTCAGTGTTCCAGCAGAAGGAGACAACGTTTCAGAAAAGGCATTGTAGCAAACCAAAAAAGAAATTTTAAGCGCAGCAGTGTAACCAGCGCACATACCTGTTAGCTCGGGTGAGTTTAAAAGGCTGCTGTTGATAACAAGGGCATTTGCTAAATAGATGGTGTGTGTGCAACAATATACTGAAAGGTCAATTATATTGTGCAGCTTATCTCACCACCTGTAGTTATTTAGGTGAAAGCTCCAAAATGCTTGCCTAATATGTCTGTTTATCCAAAAGGAAGTAGAAAGGGAGAGCTAGAAAGATAGCATTGCATCACATTACATGGCAATGCAATGCACAGTTGCTGAAGTTGAACCAAAATGAGCTTGTAATCTGGCTTCTGCAACTTTGAACATGAAAAATCCAATGAGGAGAAGAAAAGCAGAGCCAAAGAGTCCATCCCAAAATCCGACAAACAAGCAAAATGAACAAAAAACATTGAATTCAATTCTTTCTGATTTTAGAAACTGCATTAAAGAAGGGGTGCACCGGTCCTGGAGATACTGCAATACCAGGTCAATGCGTGGAGTGGACAGAGCAAGCTCTTTTTCCATCTCCCTGTTCTAAAAATCCATTTAATATATGGTCCCCAGATAGGGGACGTATCAGATATTAAACTGATAAGAACAGATACTACACTTGATCTTAGCCAAAAGGCCGAGAAGCGATAACCAGAATTGGTTTCAAACTACGGAGCCACCCAAGGATCCTAAAAAGTCCATTTGTGGAGATGAGCTCCTGGACTCCCGTTAAGAAGACATGTTGTCAACCTCTAGATCCCTTACATGCCTGCACTTTTCGGCTTGCTGCTGCTGCAATCCACGCGTTTTAGATCTGCATAACTCCACCTCTTTAAACACAGCACCTTCACCCCCTGCTGTTCCCACCCGCCTCAACACCGTTGGAAGGGAGGAGAACCAATTAAGGCGGGGGGTGGGGTGGAACGAGCAGCTGTCTACCCTTAGCAGGAGGGCTCCTGATTACATACCTCTCCTGCTGCTGCTGCTGCTGCTGGCTGTCCAGCAGCAGACTGAAGGTGGCTGCTGCTGTGCACAGGTATATAAAGGCTCAGAGCCTATTATGACACGCGCAGCCAGCGTTCCATTGCCACATTCCATCTACTGCAGGCAGGATACCTGGCTGGCTGAATGTCGCTGAGAAGCTCACAGAGACCGCCATAAGCAACAGTTTAACAGAATGCCACAGACTAATCAACCAAACTTTTTGGGTTGGGTTCTCTTTTATAGTCTGCAGGCATTAAATGAAAGAAGTCAGTGTTCCAGCAGAAGGAGACAACGTTTCAGAAAAGGCATTGTAGCAAACCAAAAAAGAAATTTTAAGCGCAGCAGTGTAACCAGCGCACATACCTGTTAGCTCGGGTGAGTTTAAAAGGCTGCTGTTGATAACAAGGGCATTTGCTAAATAGATGGTGTGTGTGCAACAATATACTGAAAGGTCAATTATATTGTGCAGCTTATCTCACCACCTGTAGTTATTTAGGTGAAAGCTCCAAAATGCTTGCCTAATATGTCTGTTTATCCAAAAGGAAGTAGAAAGGGAGAGCTAGAAAGATAGCATTGCATCACATTACATGGCAATGCAATGCACAGTTGCTGAAGTTGAACCAAAATGAGCTTGTAATCTGGCTTCTGCAACTTTGAACATGAAAAATCCAATGAGGAGAAGAAAAGCAGAGCCAAAGAGTCCATCCCAAAATCCGACAAACAAGCAAAATGAACAAAAAACATTGAATTCAATTCTTTCTGATTTTAGAAACTGCATTAAAGAAGGGGTGCACCGGTCCTGGAGATACTGCAATACCAGGTCAATGCGTGGAGTGGACAGAGCAAGCTCTTTTTCCATCTCCCTGTTCTAAAAATCCATTTAATATATGGTCCCCAGATAGGGGACGTATCAGATATTAAACTGATAAGAACAGATACTACACTTGATCTTAGCCAAAAGGCCGAGAAGCGATAACCAGAATTGGTTTCAAACTACGGAGCCACCCAAGGATCCTAAAAAGTCCATTTGTGGAGATGAGCTCCTGGACTCCCGTTAAGAAGACATGTTGTCAACCTCTAGATCCCTTACATGCCTGCACTTTTCGGCTTGCTGCTGCTGCAATCCACGCGTTTTAGATCTGCATAACTCCACCTCTTTAAACACAGCACCTTCACCCCCTGCTGTTCCCACCCGCCTCAACACCGTTGGAAGGGAGGAGAACCAATTAAGGCGGGGGGTGGGGTGGAACGAGCAGCTGTCTACCCTTAGCAGGAGGGCTCCTGATTACATACCTCTCCTGCTGCTGCTGCTGCTGCTGGCTGTCCAGCAGCAGACTGAAGGTGGCTGCTGCTGTGCACAGGTATATAAAGGCTCAGAGCCTATTATGACACGCGCAGCCAGCGTTCCATTGCCACATTCCATCTACTGCAGGCAGGATACCTGGCTGGCTGAATGTCGCTGAGAAGCTCACAGAGACCGCCATAAGCAACAGTTTAACAGAATGCCACAGACTAATCAACCAAACTTTTTGGGTTGGGTTCTCTTTTATAGTCTGCAGGCATTAAATGAAAGAAGTCAGTGTTCCAGCAGAAGGAGACAACGTTTCAGAAAAGGCATTGTAGCAAACCAAAAAAGAAATTTTAAGCGCAGCAGTGTAACCAGCGCACATACCTGTTAGCTCGGGTGAGTTTAAAAGGCTGCTGTTGATAACAAGGGCATTTGCTAAATAGATGGTGTGTGTGCAACAATATACTGAAAGGTCAATTATATTGTGCAGCTTATCTCACCACCTGTAGTTATTTAGGTGAAAGCTCCAAAATGCTTGCCTAATATGTCTGTTTATCCAAAAGGAAGTAGAAAGGGAGAGCTAGAAAGATAGCATTGCATCACATTACATGGCAATGCAATGCACAGTTGCTGAAGTTGAACCAAAATGAGCTTGTAATCTGGCTTCTGCAACTTTGAACATGAAAAATCCAATGAGGAGAAGAAAAGCAGAGCCAAAGAGTCCATCCCAAAATCCGACAAACAAGCAAAATGAACAAAAAACATTGAATTCAATTCTTTCTGATTTTAGAAACTGCATTAAAGAAGGGGTGCACCGGTCCTGGAGATACTGCAATACCAGGTCAATGCGTGGAGTGGACAGAGCAAGCTCTTTTTCCATCTCCCTGTTCTAAAAATCCATTTAATATATGGTCCCCAGATAGGGGACGTATCAGATATTAAACTGATAAGAACAGATACTACACTTGATCTTAGCCAAAAGGCCGAGAAGCGATAACCAGAATTGGTTTCAAACTACGGAGCCACCCAAGGATCCTAAAAAGTCCATTTGTGGAGATGAGCTCCTGGACTCCCGTTAAGAAGACATGTTGTCAACCTCTAGATCCCTTACATGCCTGCACTTTTCGGCTTGCTGCTGCTGCAATCCACGCGTTTTAGATCTGCATAACTCCACCTCTTTAAACACAGCACCTTCACCCCCTGCTGTTCCCACCCGCCTCAACACCGTTGGAAGGGAGGAGAACCAATTAAGGCGGGGGGTGGGGTGGAACGAGCAGCTGTCTACCCTTAGCAGGAGGGCTCCTGATTACATACCTCTCCTGCTGCTGCTGCTGCTGCTGGCTGTCCAGCAGCAGACTGAAGGTGGCTGCTGCTGTGCACAGGTATATAAAGGCTCAGAGCCTATTATGACACGCGCAGCCAGCGTTCCATTGCCACATTCCATCTACTGCAGGCAGGATACCTGGCTGGCTGAATGTCGCTGAGAAGCTCACAGAGACCGCCATAAGCAACAGTTTAACAGAATGCCACAGACTAATCAACCAAACTTTTTGGGTTGGGTTCTCTTTTATAGTCTGCAGGCATTAAATGAAAGAAGTCAGTGTTCCAGCAGAAGGAGACAACGTTTCAGAAAAGGCATTGTAGCAAACCAAAAAAGAAATTTTAAGCGCAGCAGTGTAACCAGCGCACATACCTGTTAGCTCGGGTGAGTTTAAAAGGCTGCTGTTGATAACAAGGGCATTTGCTAAATAGATGGTGTGTGTGCAACAATATACTGAAAGGTCAATTATATTGTGCAGCTTATCTCACCACCTGTAGTTATTTAGGTGAAAGCTCCAAAATGCTTGCCTAATATGTCTGTTTATCCAAAAGGAAGTAGAAAGGGAGAGCTAGAAAGATAGCATTGCATCACATTACATGGCAATGCAATGCACAGTTGCTGAAGTTGAACCAAAATGAGCTTGTAATCTGGCTTCTGCAACTTTGAACATGAAAAATCCAATGAGGAGAAGAAAAGCAGAGCCAAAGAGTCCATCCCAAAATCCGACAAACAAGCAAAATGAACAAAAAACATTGAATTCAATTCTTTCTGATTTTAGAAACTGCATTAAAGAAGGGGTGCACCGGTCCTGGAGATACTGCAATACCAGGTCAATGCGTGGAGTGGACAGAGCAAGCTCTTTTTCCATCTCCCTGTTCTAAAAATCCATTTAATATATGGTCCCCAGATAGGGGACGTATCAGATATTAAACTGATAAGAACAGATACTACACTTGATCTTAGCCAAAAGGCCGAGAAGCGATAACCAGAATTGGTTTCAAACTACGGAGCCACCCAAGGATCCTAAAAAGTCCATTTGTGGAGATGAGCTCCTGGACTCCCGTTAAGAAGACATGTTGTCAACCTCTAGATCCCTTACATGCCTGCACTTTTCGGCTTGCTGCTGCTGCAATCCACGCGTTTTAGATCTGCATAACTCCACCTCTTTAAACACAGCACCTTCACCCCCTGCTGTTCCCACCCGCCTCAACACCGTTGGAAGGGAGGAGAACCAATTAAGGCGGGGGGTGGGGTGGAACGAGCAGCTGTCTACCCTTAGCAGGAGGGCTCCTGATTACATACCTCTCCTGCTGCTGCTGCTGCTGCTGGCTGTCCAGCAGCAGACTGAAGGTGGCTGCTGCTGTGCACAGGTATATAAAGGCTCAGAGCCTATTATGACACGCGCAGCCAGCGTTCCATTGCCACATTCCATCTACTGCAGGCAGGATACCTGGCTGGCTGAATGTCGCTGAGAAGCTCACAGAGACCGCCATAAGCAACAGTTTAACAGAATGCCACAGACTAATCAACCAAACTTTTTGGGTTGGGTTCTCTTTTATAGTCTGCAGGCATTAAATGAAAGAAGTCAGTGTTCCAGCAGAAGGAGACAACGTTTCAGAAAAGGCATTGTAGCAAACCAAAAAAGAAATTTTAAGCGCAGCAGTGTAACCAGCGCACATACCTGTTAGCTCGGGTGAGTTTAAAAGGCTGCTGTTGATAACAAGGGCATTTGCTAAATAGATGGTGTGTGTGCAACAATATACTGAAAGGTCAATTATATTGTGCAGCTTATCTCACCACCTGTAGTTATTTAGGTGAAAGCTCCAAAATGCTTGCCTAATATGTCTGTTTATCCAAAAGGAAGTAGAAAGGGAGAGCTAGAAAGATAGCATTGCATCACATTACATGGCAATGCAATGCACAGTTGCTGAAGTTGAACCAAAATGAGCTTGTAATCTGGCTTCTGCAACTTTGAACATGAAAAATCCAATGAGGAGAAGAAAAGCAGAGCCAAAGAGTCCATCCCAAAATCCGACAAACAAGCAAAATGAACAAAAAACATTGAATTCAATTCTTTCTGATTTTAGAAACTGCATTAAAGAAGGGGTGCACCGGTCCTGGAGATACTGCAATACCAGGTCAATGCGTGGAGTGGACAGAGCAAGCTCTTTTTCCATCTCCCTGTTCTAAAAATCCATTTAATATATGGTCCCCAGATAGGGGACGTATCAGATATTAAACTGATAAGAACAGATACTACACTTGATCTTAGCCAAAAGGCCGAGAAGCGATAACCAGAATTGGTTTCAAACTACGGAGCCACCCAAGGATCCTAAAAAGTCCATTTGTGGAGATGAGCTCCTGGACTCCCGTTAAGAAGACATGTTGTCAACCTCTAGATCCCTTACATGCCTGCACTTTTCGGCTTGCTGCTGCTGCAATCCACGCGTTTTAGATCTGCATAACTCCACCTCTTTAAACACAGCACCTTCACCCCCTGCTGTTCCCACCCGCCTCAACACCGTTGGAAGGGAGGAGAACCAATTAAGGCGGGGGGTGGGGTGGAACGAGCAGCTGTCTACCCTTAGCAGGAGGGCTCCTGATTACATACCTCTCCTGCTGCTGCTGCTGCTGCTGGCTGTCCAGCAGCAGACTGAAGGTGGCTGCTGCTGTGCACAGGTATATAAAGGCTCAGAGCCTATTATGACACGCGCAGCCAGCGTTCCATTGCCACATTCCATCTACTGCAGGCAGGATACCTGGCTGGCTGAATGTCGCTGAGAAGCTCACAGAGACCGCCATAAGCAACAGTTTAACAGAATGCCACAGACTAATCAACCAAACTTTTTGGGTTGGGTTCTCTTTTATAGTCTGCAGGCATTAAATGAAAGAAGTCAGTGTTCCAGCAGAAGGAGACAACGTTTCAGAAAAGGCATTGTAGCAAACCAAAAAAGAAATTTTAAGCGCAGCAGTGTAACCAGCGCACATACCTGTTAGCTCGGGTGAGTTTAAAAGGCTGCTGTTGATAACAAGGGCATTTGCTAAATAGATGGTGTGTGTGCAACAATATACTGAAAGGTCAATTATATTGTGCAGCTTATCTCACCACCTGTAGTTATTTAGGTGAAAGCTCCAAAATGCTTGCCTAATATGTCTGTTTATCCAAAAGGAAGTAGAAAGGGAGAGCTAGAAAGATAGCATTGCATCACATTACATGGCAATGCAATGCACAGTTGCTGAAGTTGAACCAAAATGAGCTTGTAATCTGGCTTCTGCAACTTTGAACATGAAAAATCCAATGAGGAGAAGAAAAGCAGAGCCAAAGAGTCCATCCCAAAATCCGACAAACAAGCAAAATGAACAAAAAACATTGAATTCAATTCTTTCTGATTTTAGAAACTGCATTAAAGAAGGGGTGCACCGGTCCTGGAGATACTGCAATACCAGGTCAATGCGTGGAGTGGACAGAGCAAGCTCTTTTTCCATCTCCCTGTTCTAAAAATCCATTTAATATATGGTCCCCAGATAGGGGACGTATCAGATATTAAACTGATAAGAACAGATACTACACTTGATCTTAGCCAAAAGGCCGAGAAGCGATAACCAGAATTGGTTTCAAACTACGGAGCCACCCAAGGATCCTAAAAAGTCCATTTGTGGAGATGAGCTCCTGGACTCCCGTTAAGAAGACATGTTGTCAACCTCTAGATCCCTTACATGCCTGCACTTTTCGGCTTGCTGCTGCTGCAATCCACGCGTTTTAGATCTGCATAACTCCACCTCTTTAAACACAGCACCTTCACCCCCTGCTGTTCCCACCCGCCTCAACACCGTTGGAAGGGAGGAGAACCAATTAAGGCGGGGGGTGGGGTGGAACGAGCAGCTGTCTACCCTTAGCAGGAGGGCTCCTGATTACATACCTCTCCTGCTGCTGCTGCTGCTGCTGGCTGTCCAGCAGCAGACTGAAGGTGGCTGCTGCTGTGCACAGGTATATAAAGGCTCAGAGCCTATTATGACACGCGCAGCCAGCGTTCCATTGCCACATTCCATCTACTGCAGGCAGGATACCTGGCTGGCTGAATGTCGCTGAGAAGCTCACAGAGACCGCCATAAGCAACAGTTTAACAGAATGCCACAGACTAATCAACCAAACTTTTTGGGTTGGGTTCTCTTTTATAGTCTGCAGGCATTAAATGAAAGAAGTCAGTGTTCCAGCAGAAGGAGACAACGTTTCAGAAAAGGCATTGTAGCAAACCAAAAAAGAAATTTTAAGCGCAGCAGTGTAACCAGCGCACATACCTGTTAGCTCGGGTGAGTTTAAAAGGCTGCTGTTGATAACAAGGGCATTTGCTAAATAGATGGTGTGTGTGCAACAATATACTGAAAGGTCAATTATATTGTGCAGCTTATCTCACCACCTGTAGTTATTTAGGTGAAAGCTCCAAAATGCTTGCCTAATATGTCTGTTTATCCAAAAGGAAGTAGAAAGGGAGAGCTAGAAAGATAGCATTGCATCACATTACATGGCAATGCAATGCACAGTTGCTGAAGTTGAACCAAAATGAGCTTGTAATCTGGCTTCTGCAACTTTGAACATGAAAAATCCAATGAGGAGAAGAAAAGCAGAGCCAAAGAGTCCATCCCAAAATCCGACAAACAAGCAAAATGAACAAAAAACATTGAATTCAATTCTTTCTGATTTTAGAAACTGCATTAAAGAAGGGGTGCACCGGTCCTGGAGATACTGCAATACCAGGTCAATGCGTGGAGTGGACAGAGCAAGCTCTTTTTCCATCTCCCTGTTCTAAAAATCCATTTAATATATGGTCCCCAGATAGGGGACGTATCAGATATTAAACTGATAAGAACAGATACTACACTTGATCTTAGCCAAAAGGCCGAGAAGCGATAACCAGAATTGGTTTCAAACTACGGAGCCACCCAAGGATCCTAAAAAGTCCATTTGTGGAGATGAGCTCCTGGACTCCCGTTAAGAAGACATGTTGTCAACCTCTAGATCCCTTACATGCCTGCACTTTTCGGCTTGCTGCTGCTGCAATCCACGCGTTTTAGATCTGCATAACTCCACCTCTTTAAACACAGCACCTTCACCCCCTGCTGTTCCCACCCGCCTCAACACCGTTGGAAGGGAGGAGAACCAATTAAGGCGGGGGGTGGGGTGGAACGAGCAGCTGTCTACCCTTAGCAGGAGGGCTCCTGATTACATACCTCTCCTGCTGCTGCTGCTGCTGCTGGCTGTCCAGCAGCAGACTGAAGGTGGCTGCTGCTGTGCACAGGTATATAAAGGCTCAGAGCCTATTATGACACGCGCAGCCAGCGTTCCATTGCCACATTCCATCTACTGCAGGCAGGATACCTGGCTGGCTGAATGTCGCTGAGAAGCTCACAGAGACCGCCATAAGCAACAGTTTAACAGAATGCCACAGACTAATCAACCAAACTTTTTGGGTTGGGTTCTCTTTTATAGTCTGCAGGCATTAAATGAAAGAAGTCAGTGTTCCAGCAGAAGGAGACAACGTTTCAGAAAAGGCATTGTAGCAAACCAAAAAAGAAATTTTAAGCGCAGCAGTGTAACCAGCGCACATACCTGTTAGCTCGGGTGAGTTTAAAAGGCTGCTGTTGATAACAAGGGCATTTGCTAAATAGATGGTGTGTGTGCAACAATATACTGAAAGGTCAATTATATTGTGCAGCTTATCTCACCACCTGTAGTTATTTAGGTGAAAGCTCCAAAATGCTTGCCTAATATGTCTGTTTATCCAAAAGGAAGTAGAAAGGGAGAGCTAGAAAGATAGCATTGCATCACATTACATGGCAATGCAATGCACAGTTGCTGAAGTTGAACCAAAATGAGCTTGTAATCTGGCTTCTGCAACTTTGAACATGAAAAATCCAATGAGGAGAAGAAAAGCAGAGCCAAAGAGTCCATCCCAAAATCCGACAAACAAGCAAAATGAACAAAAAACATTGAATTCAATTCTTTCTGATTTTAGAAACTGCATTAAAGAAGGGGTGCACCGGTCCTGGAGATACTGCAATACCAGGTCAATGCGTGGAGTGGACAGAGCAAGCTCTTTTTCCATCTCCCTGTTCTAAAAATCCATTTAATATATGGTCCCCAGATAGGGGACGTATCAGATATTAAACTGATAAGAACAGATACTACACTTGATCTTAGCCAAAAGGCCGAGAAGCGATAACCAGAATTGGTTTCAAACTACGGAGCCACCCAAGGATCCTAAAAAGTCCATTTGTGGAGATGAGCTCCTGGACTCCCGTTAAGAAGACATGTTGTCAACCTCTAGATCCCTTACATGCCTGCACTTTTCGGCTTGCTGCTGCTGCAATCCACGCGTTTTAGATCTGCATAACTCCACCTCTTTAAACACAGCACCTTCACCCCCTGCTGTTCCCACCCGCCTCAACACCGTTGGAAGGGAGGAGAACCAATTAAGGCGGGGGGTGGGGTGGAACGAGCAGCTGTCTACCCTTAGCAGGAGGGCTCCTGATTACATACCTCTCCTGCTGCTGCTGCTGCTGCTGGCTGTCCAGCAGCAGACTGAAGGTGGCTGCTGCTGTGCACAGGTATATAAAGGCTCAGAGCCTATTATGACACGCGCAGCCAGCGTTCCATTGCCACATTCCATCTACTGCAGGCAGGATACCTGGCTGGCTGAATGTCGCTGAGAAGCTCACAGAGACCGCCATAAGCAACAGTTTAACAGAATGCCACAGACTAATCAACCAAACTTTTTGGGTTGGGTTCTCTTTTATAGTCTGCAGGCATTAAATGAAAGAAGTCAGTGTTCCAGCAGAAGGAGACAACGTTTCAGAAAAGGCATTGTAGCAAACCAAAAAAGAAATTTTAAGCGCAGCAGTGTAACCAGCGCACATACCTGTTAGCTCGGGTGAGTTTAAAAGGCTGCTGTTGATAACAAGGGCATTTGCTAAATAGATGGTGTGTGTGCAACAATATACTGAAAGGTCAATTATATTGTGCAGCTTATCTCACCACCTGTAGTTATTTAGGTGAAAGCTCCAAAATGCTTGCCTAATATGTCTGTTTATCCAAAAGGAAGTAGAAAGGGAGAGCTAGAAAGATAGCATTGCATCACATTACATGGCAATGCAATGCACAGTTGCTGAAGTTGAACCAAAATGAGCTTGTAATCTGGCTTCTGCAACTTTGAACATGAAAAATCCAATGAGGAGAAGAAAAGCAGAGCCAAAGAGTCCATCCCAAAATCCGACAAACAAGCAAAATGAACAAAAAACATTGAATTCAATTCTTTCTGATTTTAGAAACTGCATTAAAGAAGGGGTGCACCGGTCCTGGAGATACTGCAATACCAGGTCAATGCGTGGAGTGGACAGAGCAAGCTCTTTTTCCATCTCCCTGTTCTAAAAATCCATTTAATATATGGTCCCCAGATAGGGGACGTATCAGATATTAAACTGATAAGAACAGATACTACACTTGATCTTAGCCAAAAGGCCGAGAAGCGATAACCAGAATTGGTTTCAAACTACGGAGCCACCCAAGGATCCTAAAAAGTCCATTTGTGGAGATGAGCTCCTGGACTCCCGTTAAGAAGACATGTTGTCAACCTCTAGATCCCTTACATGCCTGCACTTTTCGGCTTGCTGCTGCTGCAATCCACGCGTTTTAGATCTGCATAACTCCACCTCTTTAAACACAGCACCTTCACCCCCTGCTGTTCCCACCCGCCTCAACACCGTTGGAAGGGAGGAGAACCAATTAAGGCGGGGGGTGGGGTGGAACGAGCAGCTGTCTACCCTTAGCAGGAGGGCTCCTGATTACATACCTCTCCTGCTGCTGCTGCTGCTGCTGGCTGTCCAGCAGCAGACTGAAGGTGGCTGCTGCTGTGCACAGGTATATAAAGGCTCAGAGCCTATTATGACACGCGCAGCCAGTGTTCCATTGCCACATTCCATCTACTGCAGGCAGGATACCTGGCTGGCTGAATGTCGCTGAGAAGCTCACAGAGACCGCCATAAGCAACAGTTTAACAGAATGCCACAGACTAATCAACCAAACTTTTTGGGTTGGGTTCTCTTTTATAGTCTGCAGGCATTAAATGAAAGAAGTCAGTGTTCCAGCAGAAGGAGACAACGTTTCAGAAAAGGCATTGTAGCAAACCAAAAAAGAAATTTTAAGCGCAGCAGTGTAACCAGCGCACATACCTGTTAGCTCGGGTGAGTTTAAAAGGCTGCTGTTGATAACAAGGGCATTTGCTAAATAGATGGTGTGTGTGCAACAATATACTGAAAGGTCAATTATATTGTGCAGCTTATCTCACCACCTGTAGTTATTTAGGTGAAAGCTCCAAAATGCTTGCCTAATATGTCTGTTTATCCAAAAGGAAGTAGAAAGGGAGAGCTAGAAAGATAGCATTGCATCACATTACATGGCAATGCAATGCACAGTTGCTGAAGTTGAACCAAAATGAGCTTGTAATCTGGCTTCTGCAACTTTGAACATGAAAAATCCAATGAGGAGAAGAAAAGCAGAGCCAAAGAGTCCATCCCAAAATCCGACAAACAAGCAAAATGAACAAAAAACATTGAATTCAATTCTTTCTGATTTTAGAAACTGCATTAAAGAAGGGGTGCACCGGTCCTGGAGATACTGCAATACCAGGTCAATGCGTGGAGTGGACAGAGCAAGCTCTTTTTCCATCTCCCTGTTCTAAAAATCCATTTAATATATGGTCCCCAGATAGGGGACGTATCAGATATTAAACTGATAAGAACAGATACTACACTTGATCTTAGCCAAAAGGCCGAGAAGCGATAACCAGAATTGGTTTCAAACTACGGAGCCACCCAAGGATCCTAAAAAGTCCATTTGTGGAGATGAGCTCCTGGACTCCCGTTAAGAAGACATGTTGTCAACCTCTAGATCCCTTACATGCCTGCACTTTTCGGCTTGCTGCTGCTGCAATCCACGCGTTTTAGATCTGCATAACTCCACCTCTTTAAACACAGCACCTTCACCCCCTGCTGTTCCCACCCGCCTCAACACCGTTGGAAGGGAGGAGAACCAATTAAGGCGGGGGGTGGGGTGGAACGAGCAGCTGTCTACCCTTAGCAGGAGGGCTCCTGATTACATACCTCTCCTGCTGCTGCTGCTGCTGCTGGCTGTCCAGCAGCAGACTGAAGGTGGCTGCTGCTGTGCACAGGTATATAAAGGCTCAGAGCCTATTATGACACGCGCAGCCAGCGTTCCATTGCCACATTCCATCTACTGCAGGCAGGATACCTGGCTGGCTGAATGTCGCTGAGAAGCTCACAGAGACCGCCATAAGCAACAGTTTAACAGAATGCCACAGACTAATCAACCAAACTTTTTGGGTTGGGTTCTCTTTTATAGTCTGCAGGCATTAAATGAAAGAAGTCAGTGTTCCAGCAGAAGGAGACAACGTTTCAGAAAAGGCATTGTAGCAAACCAAAAAAGAAATTTTAAGCGCAGCAGTGTAACCAGCGCACATACCTGTTAGCTCGGGTGAGTTTAAAAGGCTGCTGTTGATAACAAGGGCATTTGCTAAATAGATGGTGTGTGTGCAACAATATACTGAAAGGTCAATTATATTGTGCAGCTTATCTCACCACCTGTAGTTATTTAGGTGAAAGCTCCAAAATGCTTGCCTAATATGTCTGTTTATCCAAAAGGAAGTAGAAAGGGAGAGCTAGAAAGATAGCATTGCATCACATTACATGGCAATGCAATGCACAGTTGCTGAAGTTGAACCAAAATGAGCTTGTAATCTGGCTTCTGCAACTTTGAACATGAAAAATCCAATGAGGAGAAGAAAAGCAGAGCCAAAGAGTCCATCCCAAAATCCGACAAACAAGCAAAATGAACAAAAAACATTGAATTCAATTCTTTCTGATTTTAGAAACTGCATTAAAGAAGGGGTGCACCGGTCCTGGAGATACTGCAATACCAGGTCAATGCGTGGAGTGGACAGAGCAAGCTCTTTTTCCATCTCCCTGTTCTAAAAATCCATTTAATATATGGTCCCCAGATAGGGGACGTATCAGATATTAAACTGATAAGAACAGATACTACACTTGATCTTAGCCAAAAGGCCGAGAAGCGATAACCAGAATTGGTTTCAAACTACGGAGCCACCCAAGGATCCTAAAAAGTCCATTTGTGGAGATGAGCTCCTGGACTCCCGTTAAGAAGACATGTTGTCAACCTCTAGATCCCTTACATGCCTGCACTTTTCGGCTTGCTGCTGCTGCAATCCACGCGTTTTAGATCTGCATAACTCCACCTCTTTAAACACAGCACCTTCACCCCCTGCTGTTCCCACCCGCCTCAACACCGTTGGAAGGGAGGAGAACCAATTAAGGCGGGGGGTGGGGTGGAACGAGCAGCTGTCTACCCTTAGCAGGAGGGCTCCTGATTACATACCTCTCCTGCTGCTGCTGCTGCTGCTGGCTGTCCAGCAGCAGACTGAAGGTGGCTGCTGCTGTGCACAGGTATATAAAGGCTCAGAGCCTATTATGACACGCGCAGCCAGCGTTCCATTGCCACATTCTATCTACTGCAGGCAGGATACCTGGCTGGCTGAATGTCGCTGAGAAGCTCACAGAGACCGCCATAAGCAACAGTTTAACAGAATGCCACAGACTAATCAACCAAACTTTTTGGGTTGGGTTCTCTTTTATAGTCTGCAGGCATTAAATGAAAGAAGTCAGTGTTCCAGCAGAAGGAGACAACGTTTCAGAAAAGGCATTGTAGCAAACCAAAAAAGAAATTTTAAGCGCAGCAGTGTAACCAGCGCACATACCTGTTAGCTCGGGTGAGTTTAAAAGGCTGCTGTTGATAACAAGGGCATTTGCTAAATAGATGGTGTGTGTGCAACAATATACTGAAAGGTCAATTATATTGTGCAGCTTATCTCACCACCTGTAGTTATTTAGGTGAAAGCTCCAAAATGCTTGCCTAATATGTCTGTTTATCCAAAAGGAAGTAGAAAGGGAGAGCTAGAAAGATAGCATTGCATCACATTACATGGCAATGCAATGCACAGTTGCTGAAGTTGAACCAAAATGAGCTTGTAATCTGGCTTCTGCAACTTTGAACATGAAAAATCCAATGAGGAGAAGAAAAGCAGAGCCAAAGAGTCCATCCCAAAATCCGACAAACAAGCAAAATGAACAAAAAACATTGAATTCAATTCTTTCTGATTTTAGAAACTGCATTAAAGAAGGGGTGCACCGGTCCTGGAGATACTGCAATACCAGGTCAATGCGTGGAGTGGACAGAGCAAGCTCTTTTTCCATCTCCCTGTTCTAAAAATCCATTTAATATATGGTCCCCAGATAGGGGACGTATCAGATATTAAACTGATAAGAACAGATACTACACTTGATCTTAGCCAAAAGGCCGAGAAGCGATAACCAGAATTGGTTTCAAACTACGGAGCCACCCAAGGATCCTAAAAAGTCCATTTGTGGAGATGAGCTCCTGGACTCCCGTTAAGAAGACATGTTGTCAACCTCTAGATCCCTTACATGCCTGCACTTTTCGGCTTGCTGCTGCTGCAATCCACGCGTTTTAGATCTGCATAACTCCACCTCTTTAAACACAGCACCTTCACCCCCTGCTGTTCCCACCCGCCTCAACACCGTTGGAAGGGAGGAGAACCAATTAAGGCGGGGGGTGGGGTGGAACGAGCAGCTGTCTACCCTTAGCAGGAGGGCTCCTGATTACATACCTCTCCTGCTGCTGCTGCTGCTGCTGGCTGTCCAGCAGCAGACTGAAGGTGGCTGCTGCTGTGCACAGGTATATAAAGGCTCAGAGCCTATTATGACACGCGCAGCCAGCGTTCCATTGCCACATTCCATCTACTGCAGGCAGGATACCTGGCTGGCTGAATGTCGCTGAGAAGCTCACAGAGACCGCCATAAGCAACAGTTTAACAGAATGCCACAGACTAATCAACCAAACTTTTTGGGTTGGGTTCTCTTTTATAGTCTGCAGGCATTAAATGAAAGAAGTCAGTGTTCCAGCAGAAGGAGACAACGTTTCAGAAAAGGCATTGTAGCAAACCAAAAAAGAAATTTTAAGCGCAGCAGTGTAACCAGCGCACATACCTGTTAGCTCGGGTGAGTTTAAAAGGCTGCTGTTGATAACAAGGGCATTTGCTAAATAGATGGTGTGTGTGCAACAATATACTGAAAGGTCAATTATATTGTGCAGCTTATCTCACCACCTGTAGTTATTTAGGTGAAAGCTCCAAAATGCTTGCCTAATATGTCTGTTTATCCAAAAGGAAGTAGAAAGGGAGAGCTAGAAAGATAGCATTGCATCACATTACATGGCAATGCAATGCACAGTTGCTGAAGTTGAACCAAAATGAGCTTGTAATCTGGCTTCTGCAACTTTGAACATGAAAAATCCAATGAGGAGAAGAAAAGCAGAGCCAAAGAGTCCATCCCAAAATCCGACAAACAAGCAAAATGAACAAAAAACATTGAATTCAATTCTTTCTGATTTTAGAAACTGCATTAAAGAAGGGGTGCACCGGTCCTGGAGATACTGCAATACCAGGTCAATGCGTGGAGTGGACAGAGCAAGCTCTTTTTCCATCTCCCTGTTCTAAAAATCCATTTAATATATGGTCCCCAGATAGGGGACGTATCAGATATTAAACTGATAAGAACAGATACTACACTTGATCTTAGCCAAAAGGCCGAGAAGCGATAACCAGAATTGGTTTCAAACTACGGAGCCACCCAAGGATCCTAAAAAGTCCATTTGTGGAGATGAGCTCCTGGACTCCCGTTAAGAAGACATGTTGTCAACCTCTAGATCCCTTACATGCCTGCACTTTTCGGCTTGCTGCTGCTGCAATCCACGCGTTTTAGATCTGCATAACTCCACCTCTTTAAACACAGCACCTTCACCCCCTGCTGTTCCCACCCGCCTCAACACCGTTGGAAGGGAGGAGAACCAATTAAGGCGGGGGGTGGGGTGGAACGAGCAGCTGTCTACCCTTAGCAGGAGGGCTCCTGATTACATACCTCTCCTGCTGCTGCTGCTGCTGCTGGCTGTCCAGCAGCAGACTGAAGGTGGCTGCTGCTGTGCACAGGTATATAAAGGCTCAGAGCCTATTATGACACGCGCAGCCAGCGTTCCATTGCCACATTCCATCTACTGCAGGCAGGATACCTGGCTGGCTGAATGTCGCTGAGAAGCTCACAGAGACCGCCATAAGCAACAGTTTAACAGAATGCCACAGACTAATCAACCAAACTTTTTGGGTTGGGTTCTCTTTTATAGTCTGCAGGCATTAAATGAAAGAAGTCAGTGTTCCAGCAGAAGGAGACAACGTTTCAGAAAAGGCATTGTAGCAAACCAAAAAAGAAATTTTAAGCGCAGCAGTGTAACCAGCGCACATACCTGTTAGCTCGGGTGAGTTTAAAAGGCTGCTGTTGATAACAAGGGCATTTGCTAAATAGATGGTGTGTGTGCAACAATATACTGAAAGGTCAATTATATTGTGCAGCTTATCTCACCACCTGTAGTTATTTAGGTGAAAGCTCCAAAATGCTTGCCTAATATGTCTGTTTATCCAAAAGGAAGTAGAAAGGGAGAGCTAGAAAGATAGCATTGCATCACATTACATGGCAATGCAATGCACAGTTGCTGAAGTTGAACCAAAATGAGCTTGTAATCTGGCTTCTGCAACTTTGAACATGAAAAATCCAATGAGGAGAAGAAAAGCAGAGCCAAAGAGTCCATCCCAAAATCCGACAAACAAGCAAAATGAACAAAAAACATTGAATTCAATTCTTTCTGATTTTAGAAACTGCATTAAAGAAGGGGTGCACCGGTCCTGGAGATACTGCAATACCAGGTCAATGCGTGGAGTGGACAGAGCAAGCTCTTTTTCCATCTCCCTGTTCTAAAAATCCATTTAATATATGGTCCCCAGATAGGGGACGTATCAGATATTAAACTGATAAGAACAGATACTACACTTGATCTTAGCCAAAAGGCCGAGAAGCGATAACCAGAATTGGTTTCAAACTACGGAGCCACCCAAGGATCCTAAAAAGTCCATTTGTGGAGATGAGCTCCTGGACTCCCGTTAAGAAGACATGTTGTCAACCTCTAGATCCCTTACATGCCTGCACTTTTCGGCTTGCTGCTGCTGCAATCCACGCGTTTTAGATCTGCAT
This sequence comes from Phyllobates terribilis, assembly GCF_046119375.1. Classification (NCBI taxonomy): domain Eukaryota; kingdom Metazoa; phylum Chordata; class Amphibia; order Anura; family Dendrobatidae; genus Phyllobates; species Phyllobates terribilis. The sequence goes on along the minus strand of NW_027366305.1, from coordinate 53,561 downwards.
AACTCCACCTCTTTAAACACAGCACCTTCACCCCCTGCTGTTCCCACCCGCCTCAACACCGTTGGAAGGGAGGAGAACCAATTAAGGCGGGGGGTGGGGTGGAACGAGCAGCTGTCTACCCTTAGCAGGAGGGCTCCTGATTACATACCTCTCCTGCTGCTGCTGCTGCTGCTGGCTGTCCAGCAGCAGACTGAAGGTGGCTGCTGCTGTGCACAGGTATATAAAGGCTCAGAGCCTATTATGACACGCGCAGCCAGCGTTCCATTGCCACATTCCATCTACTGCAGGCAGGATACCTGGCTGGCTGAATGTCGCTGAGAAGCTCACAGAGACCGCCATAAGCAACAGTTTAACAGAATGCCACAGACTAATCAACCAAACTTTTTGGGTTGGGTTCTCTTTTATAGTCTGCAGGCATTAAATGAAAGAAGTCAGTGTTCCAGCAGAAGGAGACAACGTTTCAGAAAAGGCATTGTAGCAAACCAAAAAAGAAATTTTAAGCGCAGCAGTGTAACCAGCGCACATACCTGTTAGCTCGGGTGAGTTTAAAAGGCTGCTGTTGATAACAAGGGCATTTGCTAAATAGATGGTGTGTGTGCAACAATATACTGAAAGGTCAATTATATTGTGCAGCTTATCTCACCACCTGTAGTTATTTAGGTGAAAGCTCCAAAATGCTTGCCTAATATGTCTGTTTATCCAAAAGGAAGTAGAAAGGGAGAGCTAGAAAGATAGCATTGCATCACATTACATGGCAATGCAATGCACAGTTGCTGAAGTTGAACCAAAATGAGCTTGTAATCTGGCTTCTGCAACTTTGAACATGAAAAATCCAATGAGGAGAAGAAAAGCAGAGCCAAAGAGTCCATCCCAAAATCCGACAAACAAGCAAAATGAACAAAAAACATTGAATTCAATTCTTTCTGATTTTAGAAACTGCATTAAAGAAGGGGTGCACCGGTCCTGGAGATACTGCAATACCAGGTCAATGCGTGGAGTGGACAGAGCAAGCTCTTTTTCCATCTCCCTGTTCTAAAAATCCATTTAATATATGGTCCCCAGATAGGGGACGTATCAGATATTAAACTGATAAGAACAGATACTACACTTGATCTTAGCCAAAAGGCCGAGAAGCGATAACCAGAATTGGTTTCAAACTACGGAGCCACCCAAGGATCCTAAAAAGTCCATTTGTGGAGATGAGCTCCTGGACTCCCGTTAAGAAGACATGTTGTCAACCTCTAGATCCCTTACATGCCTGCACTTTTCGGCTTGCTGCTGCTGCAATCCACGCGTTTTAGATCTGCATAACTCCACCTCTTTAAACACAGCACCTTCACCCCCTGCTGTTCCCACCCGCCTCAACACCGTTGGAAGGGAGGAGAACCAATTAAGGCGGGGGGTGGGGTGGAACGAGCAGCTGTCTACCCTTAGCAGGAGGGCTCCTGATTACATACCTCTCCTGCTGCTGCTGCTGCTGCTGGCTGTCCAGCAGCAGACTGAAGGTGGCTGCTGCTGTGCACAGGTATATAAAGGCTCAGAGCCTATTATGACACGCGCAGCCAGCGTTCCATTGCCACATTCCATCTACTGCAGGCAGGATACCTGGCTGGCTGAATGTCGCTGAGAAGCTCACAGAGACCGCCATAAGCAACAGTTTAACAGAATGCCACAGACTAATCAACCAAACTTTTTGGGTTGGGTTCTCTTTTATAGTCTGCAGGCATTAAATGAAAGAAGTCAGTGTTCCAGCAGAAGGAGACAACGTTTCAGAAAAGGCATTGTAGCAAACCAAAAAAGAAATTTTAAGCGCAGCAGTGTAACCAGCGCACATACCTGTTAGCTCGGGTGAGTTTAAAAGGCTGCTGTTGATAACAAGGGCATTTGCTAAATAGATGGTGTGTGTGCAACAATATACTGAAAGGTCAATTATATTGTGCAGCTTATCTCACCACCTGTAGTTATTTAGGTGAAAGCTCCAAAATGCTTGCCTAATATGTCTGTTTATCCAAAAGGAAGTAGAAAGGGAGAGCTAGAAAGATAGCATTGCATCACATTACATGGCAATGCAATGCACAGTTGCTGAAGTTGAACCAAAATGAGCTTGTAATCTGGCTTCTGCAACTTTGAACATGAAAAATCCAATGAGGAGAAGAAAAGCAGAGCCAAAGAGTCCATCCCAAAATCCGACAAACAAGCAAAATGAACAAAAAACATTGAATTCAATTCTTTCTGATTTTAGAAACTGCATTAAAGAAGGGGTGCACCGGTCCTGGAGATACTGCAATACCAGGTCAATGCGTGGAGTGGACAGAGCAAGCTCTTTTTCCATCTCCCTGTTCTAAAAATCCATTTAATATATGGTCCCCAGATAGGGGACGTATCAGATATTAAACTGATAAGAACAGATACTACACTTGATCTTAGCCAAAAGGCCGAGAAGCGATAACCAGAATTGGTTTCAAACTACGGAGCCACCCAAGGATCCTAAAAAGTCCATTTGTGGAGATGAGCTCCTGGACTCCCGTTAAGAAGACATGTTGTCAACCTCTAGATCCCTTACATGCCTGCACTTTTCGGCTTGCTGCTGCTGCAATCCACGCGTTTTAGATCTGCATAACTCCACCTCTTTAAACACAGCACCTTCACCCCCTGCTGTTCCCACCCGCCTCAACACCGTTGGAAGGGAGGAGAACCAATTAAGGCGGGGGGTGGGGTGGAACGAGCAGCTGTCTACCCTTAGCAGGAGGGCTCCTGATTACATACCTCTCCTGCTGCTGCTGCTGCTGCTGGCTGTCCAGCAGCAGACTGAAGGTGGCTGCTGCTGTGCACAGGTATATAAAGGCTCAGAGCCTATTATGACACGCGCAGCCAGCGTTCCATTGCCACATTCCATCTACTGCAGGCAGGATACCTGGCTGGCTGAATGTCGCTGAGAAGCTCACAGAGACCGCCATAAGCAACAGTTTAACAGAATGCCACAGACTAATCAACCAAACTTTTTGGGTTGGGTTCTCTTTTATAGTCTGCAGGCATTAAATGAAAGAAGTCAGTGTTCCAGCAGAAGGAGACAACGTTTCAGAAAAGGCATTGTAGCAAACCAAAAAAGAAATTTTAAGCGCAGCAGTGTAACCAGCGCACATACCTGTTAGCTCGGGTGAGTTTAAAAGGCTGCTGTTGATAACAAGGGCATTTGCTAAATAGATGGTGTGTGTGCAACAATATACTGAAAGGTCAATTATATTGTGCAGCTTATCTCACCACCTGTAGTTATTTAGGTGAAAGCTCCAAAATGCTTGCCTAATATGTCTGTTTATCCAAAAGGAAGTAGAAAGGGAGAGCTAGAAAGATAGCATTGCATCACATTACATGGCAATGCAATGCACAGTTGCTGAAGTTGAACCAAAATGAGCTTGTAATCTGGCTTCTGCAACTTTGAACATGAAAAATCCAATGAGGAGAAGAAAAGCAGAGCCAAAGAGTCCATCCCAAAATCCGACAAACAAGCAAAATGAACAAAAAACATTGAATTCAATTCTTTCTGATTTTAGAAACTGCATTAAAGAAGGGGTGCACCGGTCCTGGAGATACTGCAATACCAGGTCAATGCGTGGAGTGGACAGAGCAAGCTCTTTTTCCATCTCCCTGTTCTAAAAATCCATTTAATATATGGTCCCCAGATAGGGGACGTATCAGATATTAAACTGATAAGAACAGATACTACACTTGATCTTAGCCAAAAGGCCGAGAAGCGATAACCAGAATTGGTTTCAAACTACGGAGCCACCCAAGGATCCTAAAAAGTCCATTTGTGGAGATGAGCTCCTGGACTCCCGTTAAGAAGACATGTTGTCAACCTCTAGATCCCTTACATGCCTGCACTTTTCGGCTTGCTGCTGCTGCAATCCACGCGTTTTAGATCTGCATAACTCCACCTCTTTAAACACAGCACCTTCACCCCCTGCTGTTCCCACCCGCCTCAACACCGTTGGAAGGGAGGAGAACCAATTAAGGCGGGGGGTGGGGTGGAACGAGCAGCTGTCTACCCTTAGCAGGAGGGCTCCTGATTACATACCTCTCCTGCTGCTGCTGCTGCTGCTGGCTGTCCAGCAGCAGACTGAAGGTGGCTGCTGCTGTGCACAGGTATATAAAGGCTCAGAGCCTATTATGACACGCGCAGCCAGCGTTCCATTGCCACATTCCATCTACTGCAGGCAGGATACCTGGCTGGCTGAATGTCGCTGAGAAGCTCACAGAGACCGCCATAAGCAACAGTTTAACAGAATGCCACAGACTAATCAACCAAACTTTTTGGGTTGGGTTCTCTTTTATAGTCTGCAGGCATTAAATGAAAGAAGTCAGTGTTCCAGCAGAAGGAGACAACGTTTCAGAAAAGGCATTGTAGCAAACCAAAAAAGAAATTTTAAGCGCAGCAGTGTAACCAGCGCACATACCTGTTAGCTCGGGTGAGTTTAAAAGGCTGCTGTTGATAACAAGGGCATTTGCTAAATAGATGGTGTGTGTGCAACAATATACTGAAAGGTCAATTATATTGTGCAGCTTATCTCACCACCTGTAGTTATTTAGGTGAAAGCTCCAAAATGCTTGCCTAATATGTCTGTTTATCCAAAAGGAAGTAGAAAGGGAGAGCTAGAAAGATAGCATTGCATCACATTACATGGCAATGCAATGCACAGTTGCTGAAGTTGAACCAAAATGAGCTTGTAATCTGGCTTCTGCAACTTTGAACATGAAAAATCCAATGAGGAGAAGAAAAGCAGAGCCAAAGAGTCCATCCCAAAATCCGACAAACAAGCAAAATGAACAAAAAACATTGAATTCAATTCTTTCTGATTTTAGAAACTGCATTAAAGAAGGGGTGCACCGGTCCTGGAGATACTGCAATACCAGGTCAATGCGTGGAGTGGACAGAGCAAGCTCTTTTTCCATCTCCCTGTTCTAAAAATCCATTTAATATATGGTCCCCAGATAGGGGACGTATCAGATATTAAACTGATAAGAACAGATACTACACTTGATCTTAGCCAAAAGGCCGAGAAGCGATAACCAGAATTGGTTTCAAACTACGGAGCCACCCAAGGATCCTAAAAAGTCCATTTGTGGAGATGAGCTCCTGGACTCCCGTTAAGAAGACATGTTGTCAACCTCTAGATCCCTTACATGCCTGCACTTTTCGGCTTGCTGCTGCTGCAATCCACGCGTTTTAGATCTGCATAACTCCACCTCTTTAAACACAGCACCTTCACCCCCTGCTGTTCCCACCCGCCTCAACACCGTTGGAAGGGAGGAGAACCAATTAAGGCGGGGGGTGGGGTGGAACGAGCAGCTGTCTACCCTTAGCAGGAGGGCTCCTGATTACATACCTCTCCTGCTGCTGCTGCTGCTGCTGGCTGTCCAGCAGCAGACTGAAGGTGGCTGCTGCTGTGCACAGGTATATAAAGGCTCAGAGCCTATTATGACACGCGCAGCCAGCGTTCCATTGCCACATTCCATCTACTGCAGGCAGGATACCTGGCTGGCTGAATGTCGCTGAGAAGCTCACAGAGACCGCCATAAGCAACAGTTTAACAGAATGCCACAGACTAATCAACCAAACTTTTTGGGTTGGGTTCTCTTTTATAGTCTGCAGGCATTAAATGAAAGAAGTCAGTGTTCCAGCAGAAGGAGACAACGTTTCAGAAAAGGCATTGTAGCAAACCAAAAAAGAAATTTTAAGCGCAGCAGTGTAACCAGCGCACATACCTGTTAGCTCGGGTGAGTTTAAAAGGCTGCTGTTGATAACAAGGGCATTTGCTAAATAGATGGTGTGTGTGCAACAATATACTGAAAGGTCAATTATATTGTGCAGCTTATCTCACCACCTGTAGTTATTTAGGTGAAAGCTCCAAAATGCTTGCCTAATATGTCTGTTTATCCAAAAGGAAGTAGAAAGGGAGAGCTAGAAAGATAGCATTGCATCACATTACATGGCAATGCAATGCACAGTTGCTGAAGTTGAACCAAAATGAGCTTGTAATCTGGCTTCTGCAACTTTGAACATGAAAAATCCAATGAGGAGAAGAAAAGCAGAGCCAAAGAGTCCATCCCAAAATCCGACAAACAAGCAAAATGAACAAAAAACATTGAATTCAATTCTTTCTGATTTTAGAAACTGCATTAAAGAAGGGGTGCACCGGTCCTGGAGATACTGCAATACCAGGTCAATGCGTGGAGTGGACAGAGCAAGCTCTTTTTCCATCTCCCTGTTCTAAAAATCCATTTAATATATGGTCCCCAGATAGGGGACGTATCAGATATTAAACTGATAAGAACAGATACTACACTTGATCTTAGCCAAAAGGCCGAGAAGCGATAACCAGAATTGGTTTCAAACTACGGAGCCACCCAAGGATCCTAAAAAGTCCATTTGTGGAGATGAGCTCCTGGACTCCCGTTAAGAAGACATGTTGTCAACCTCTAGATCCCTTACATGCCTGCACTTTTCGGCTTGCTGCTGCTGCAATCCACGCGTTTTAGATCTGCATAACTCCACCTCTTTAAACACAGCACCTTCACCCCCTGCTGTTCCCACCCGCCTCAACACCGTTGGAAGGGAGGAGAACCAATTAAGGCGGGGGGTGGGGTGGAACGAGCAGCTGTCTACCCTTAGCAGGAGGGCTCCTGATTACATACCTCTCCTGCTGCTGCTGCTGCTGCTGGCTGTCCAGCAGCAGACTGAAGGTGGCTGCTGCTGTGCACAGGTATATAAAGGCTCAGAGCCTATTATGACACGCGCAGCCAGCGTTCCATTGCCACATTCCATCTACTGCAGGCAGGATACCTGGCTGGCTGAATGTCGCTGAGAAGCTCACAGAGACCGCCATAAGCAACAGTTTAACAGAATGCCACAGACTAATCAACCAAACTTTTTGGGTTGGGTTCTCTTTTATAGTCTGCAGGCATTAAATGAAAGAAGTCAGTGTTCCAGCAGAAGGAGACAACGTTTCAGAAAAGGCATTGTAGCAAACCAAAAAAGAAATTTTAAGCGCAGCAGTGTAACCAGCGCACATACCTGTTAGCTCGGGTGAGTTTAAAAGGCTGCTGTTGATAACAAGGGCATTTGCTAAATAGATGGTGTGTGTGCAACAATATACTGAAAGGTCAATTATATTGTGCAGCTTATCTCACCACCTGTAGTTATTTAGGTGAAAGCTCCAAAATGCTTGCCTAATATGTCTGTTTATCCAAAAGGAAGTAGAAAGGGAGAGCTAGAAAGATAGCATTGCATCACATTACATGGCAATGCAATGCACAGTTGCTGAAGTTGAACCAAAATGAGCTTGTAATCTGGCTTCTGCAACTTTGAACATGAAAAATCCAATGAGGAGAAGAAAAGCAGAGCCAAAGAGTCCATCCCAAAATCCGACAAACAAGCAAAATGAACAAAAAACATTGAATTCAATTCTTTCTGATTTTAGAAACTGCATTAAAGAAGGGGTGCACCGGTCCTGGAGATACTGCAATACCAGGTCAATGCGTGGAGTGGACAGAGCAAGCTCTTTTTCCATCTCCCTGTTCTAAAAATCCATTTAATATATGGTCCCCAGATAGGGGACGTATCAGATATTAAACTGATAAGAACAGATACTACACTTGATCTTAGCCAAAAGGCCGAGAAGCGATAACCAGAATTGGTTTCAAACTACGGAGCCACCCAAGGATCCTAAAAAGTCCATTTGTGGAGATGAGCTCCTGGACTCCCGTTAAGAAGACATGTTGTCAACCTCTAGATCCCTTACATGCCTGCACTTTTCGGCTTGCTGCTGCTGCAATCCACGCGTTTTAGATCTGCATAACTCCACCTCTTTAAACACAGCACCTTCACCCCCTGCTGTTCCCACCCGCCTCAACACCGTTGGAAGGGAGGAGAACCAATTAAGGCGGGGGGTGGGGTGGAACGAGCAGCTGTCTACCCTTAGCAGGAGGGCTCCTGATTACATACCTCTCCTGCTGCTGCTGCTGCTGCTGGCTGTCCAGCAGCAGACTGAAGGTGGCTGCTGCTGTGCACAGGTATATAAAGGCTCAGAGCCTATTATGACACGCGCAGCCAGCGTTCCATTGCCACATTCCATCTACTGCAGGCAGGATACCTGGCTGGCTGAATGTCGCTGAGAAGCTCACAGAGACCGCCATAAGCAACAGTTTAACAGAATGCCACAGACTAATCAACCAAACTTTTTGGGTTGGGTTCTCTTTTATAGTCTGCAGGCATTAAATGAAAGAAGTCAGTGTTCCAGCAGAAGGAGACAACGTTTCAGAAAAGGCATTGTAGCAAACCAAAAAAGAAATTTTAAGCGCAGCAGTGTAACCAGCGCACATACCTGTTAGCTCGGGTGAGTTTAAAAGGCTGCTGTTGATAACAAGGGCATTTGCTAAATAGATGGTGTGTGTGCAACAATATACTGAAAGGTCAATTATATTGTGCAGCTTATCTCACCACCTGTAGTTATTTAGGTGAAAGCTCCAAAATGCTTGCCTAATATGTCTGTTTATCCAAAAGGAAGTAGAAAGGGAGAGCTAGAAAGATAGCATTGCATCACATTACATGGCAATGCAATGCACAGTTGCTGAAGTTGAACCAAAATGAGCTTGTAATCTGGCTTCTGCAACTTTGAACATGAAAAATCCAATGAGGAGAAGAAAAGCAGAGCCAAAGAGTCCATCCCAAAATCCGACAAACAAGCAAAATGAACAAAAAACATTGAATTCAATTCTTTCTGATTTTAGAAACTGCATTAAAGAAGGGGTGCACCGGTCCTGGAGATACTGCAATACCAGGTCAATGCGTGGAGTGGACAGAGCAAGCTCTTTTTCCATCTCCCTGTTCTAAAAATCCATTTAATATATGGTCCCCAGATAGGGGACGTATCAGATATTAAACTGATAAGAACAGATACTACACTTGATCTTAGCCAAAAGGCCGAGAAGCGATAACCAGAATTGGTTTCAAACTACGGAGCCACCCAAGGATCCTAAAAAGTCCATTTGTGGAGATGAGCTCCTGGACTCCCGTTAAGAAGACATGTTGTCAACCTCTAGATCCCTTACATGCCTGCACTTTTCGGCTTGCTGCTGCTGCAATCCACGCGTTTTAGATCTGCATAACTCCACCTCTTTAAACACAGCACCTTCACCCCCTGCTGTTCCCACCCGCCTCAACACCGTTGGAAGGGAGGAGAACCAATTAAGGCGGGGGGTGGGGTGGAACGAGCAGCTGTCTACCCTTAGCAGGAGGGCTCCTGATTACATACCTCTCCTGCTGCTGCTGCTGCTGCTGGCTGTCCAGCAGCAGACTGAAGGTGGCTGCTGCTGTGCACAGGTATATAAAGGCTCAGAGCCTATTATGACACGCGCAGCCAGCGTTCCATTGCCACATTCCATCTACTGCAGGCAGGATACCTGGCTGGCTGAATGTCGCTGAGAAGCTCACAGAGACCGCCATAAGCAACAGTTTAACAGAATGCCACAGACTAATCAACCAAACTTTTTGGGTTGGGTTCTCTTTTATAGTCTGCAGGCATTAAATGAAAGAAGTCAGTGTTCCAGCAGAAGGAGACAACGTTTCAGAAAAGGCATTGTAGCAAACCAAAAAAGAAATTTTAAGCGCAGCAGTGTAACCAGCGCACATACCTGTTAGCTCGGGTGAGTTTAAAAGGCTGCTGTTGATAACAAGGGCATTTGCTAAATAGATGGTGTGTGTGCAACAATATACTGAAAGGTCAATTATATTGTGCAGCTTATCTCACCACCTGTAGTTATTTAGGTGAAAGCTCCAAAATGCTTGCCTAATATGTCTGTTTATCCAAAAGGAAGTAGAAAGGGAGAGCTAGAAAGATAGCATTGCATCACATTACATGGCAATGCAATGCACAGTTGCTGAAGTTGAACCAAAATGAGCTTGTAATCTGGCTTCTGCAACTTTGAACATGAAAAATCCAATGAGGAGAAGAAAAGCAGAGCCAAAGAGTCCATCCCAAAATCCGACAAACAAGCAAAATGAACAAAAAACATTGAATTCAATTCTTTCTGATTTTAGAAACTGCATTAAAGAAGGGGTGCACCGGTCCTGGAGATACTGCAATACCAGGTCAATGCGTGGAGTGGACAGAGCAAGCTCTTTTTCCATCTCCCTGTTCTAAAAATCCATTTAATATATGGTCCCCAGATAGGGGACGTATCAGATATTAAACTGATAAGAACAGATACTACACTTGATCTTAGCCAAAAGGCCGAGAAGCGATAACCAGAATTGGTTTCAAACTACGGAGCCACCCAAGGATCCTAAAAAGTCCATTTGTGGAGATGAGCTCCTGGACTCCCGTTAAGAAGACATGTTGTCAACCTCTAGATCCCTTACATGCCTGCACTTTTCGGCTTGCTGCTGCTGCAATCCACGCGTTTTAGATCTGCATAACTCCACCTCTTTAAACACAGCACCTTCACCCCCTGCTGTTCCCACCCGCCTCAACACCGTTGGAAGGGAGGAGAACCAATTAAGGCGGGGGGTGGGGTGGAACGAGCAGCTGTCTACCCTTAGCAGGAGGGCTCCTGATTACATACCTCTCCTGCTGCTGCTGCTGCTGCTGGCTGTCCAGCAGCAGACTGAAGGTGGCTGCTGCTGTGCACAGGTATATAAAGGCTCAGAGCCTATTATGACACGCGCAGCCAGCGTTCCATTGCCACATTCCATCTACTGCAGGCAGGATACCTGGCTGGCTGAATGTCGCTGAGAAGCTCACAGAGACCGCCATAAGCAACAGTTTAACAGAATGCCACAGACTAATCAACCAAACTTTTTGGGTTGGGTTCTCTTTTATAGTCTGCAGGCATTAAATGAAAGAAGTCAGTGTTCCAGCAGAAGGAGACAACGTTTCAGAAAAGGCATTGTAGCAAACCAAAAAAGAAATTTTAAGCGCAGCAGTGTAACCAGCGCACATACCTGTTAGCTCGGGTGAGTTTAAAAGGCTGCTGTTGATAACAAGGGCATTTGCTAAATAGATGGTGTGTGTGCAACAATATACTGAAAGGTCAATTATATTGTGCAGCTTATCTCACCACCTGTAGTTATTTAGGTGAAAGCTCCAAAATGCTTGCCTAATATGTCTGTTTATCCAAAAGGAAGTAGAAAGGGAGAGCTAGAAAGATAGCATTGCATCACATTACATGGCAATGCAATGCACAGTTGCTGAAGTTGAACCAAAATGAGCTTGTAATCTGGCTTCTGCAACTTTGAACATGAAAAATCCAATGAGGAGAAGAAAAGCAGAGCCAAAGAGTCCATCCCAAAATCCGACAAACAAGCAAAATGAACAAAAAACATTGAATTCAATTCTTTCTGATTTTAGAAACTGCATTAAAGAAGGGGTGCACCGGTCCTGGAGATACTGCAATACCAGGTCAATGCGTGGAGTGGACAGAGCAAGCTCTTTTTCCATCTCCCTGTTCTAAAAATCCATTTAATATATGGTCCCCAGATAGGGGACGTATCAGATATTAAACTGATAAGAACAGATACTACACTTGATCTTAGCCAAAAGGCCGAGAAGCGATAACCAGAATTGGTTTCAAACTACGGAGCCACCCAAGGATCCTAAAAAGTCCATTTGTGGAGATGAGCTCCTGGACTCCCGTTAAGAAGACATGTTGTCAACCTCTAGATCCCTTACATGCCTGCACTTTTCGGCTTGCTGCTGCTGCAATCCACGCGTTTTAGATCTGCATAACTCCACCTCTTTAAACACAGCACCTTCACCCCCTGCTGTTCCCACCCGCCTCAACACCGTTGGAAGGGAGGAGAACCAATTAAGGCGGGGGGTGGGGTGGAACGAGCAGCTGTCTACCCTTAGCAGGAGGGCTCCTGATTACATACCTCTCCTGCTGCTGCTGCTGCTGCTGGCTGTCCAGCAGCAGACTGAAGGTGGCTGCTGCTGTGCACAGGTATATAAAGGCTCAGAGCCTATTATGACACGCGCAGCCAGCGTTCCATTGCCACATTCCATCTACTGCAGGCAGGATACCTGGCTGGCTGAATGTCGCTGAGAAGCTCACAGAGACCGCCATAAGCAACAGTTTAACAGAATGCCACAGACTAATCAACCAAACTTTTTGGGTTGGGTTCTCTTTTATAGTCTGCAGGCATTAAATGAAAGAAGTCAGTGTTCCAGCAGAAGGAGACAACGTTTCAGAAAAGGCATTGTAGCAAACCAAAAAAGAAATTTTAAGCGCAGCAGTGTAACCAGCGCACATACCTGTTAGCTCGGGTGAGTTTAAAAGGCTGCTGTTGATAACAAGGGCATTTGCTAAATAGATGGTGTGTGTGCAACAATATACTGAAAGGTCAATTATATTGTGCAGCTTATCTCACCACCTGTAGTTATTTAGGTGAAAGCTCCAAAATGCTTGCCTAATATGTCTGTTTATCCAAAAGGAAGTAGAAAGGGAGAGCTAGAAAGATAGCATTGCATCACATTACATGGCAATGCAATGCACAGTTGCTGAAGTTGAACCAAAATGAGCTTGTAATCTGGCTTCTGCAACTTTGAACATGAAAAATCCAATGAGGAGAAGAAAAGCAGAGCCAAAGAGTCCATCCCAAAATCCGACAAACAAGCAAAATGAACAAAAAACATTGAATTCAATTCTTTCTGATTTTAGAAACTGCATTAAAGAAGGGGTGCACCGGTCCTGGAGATACTGCAATACCAGGTCAATGCGTGGAGTGGACAGAGCAAGCTCTTTTTCCATCTCCCTGTTCTAAAAATCCATTTAATATATGGTCCCCAGATAGGGGACGTATCAGATATTAAACTGATAAGAACAGATACTACACTTGATCTTAGCCAAAAGGCCGAGAAGCGATAACCAGAATTGGTTTCAAACTACGGAGCCACCCAAGGATCCTAAAAAGTCCATTTGTGGAGATGAGCTCCTGGACTCCCGTTAAGAAGACATGTTGTCAACCTCTAGATCCCTTACATGCCTGCACTTTTCGGCTTGCTGCTGCTGCAATCCACGCGTTTTAGATCTGCATAACTCCACCTCTTTAAACACAGCACCTTCACCCCCTGCTGTTCCCACCCGCCTCAACACCGTTGGAAGGGAGGAGAACCAATTAAGGCGGGGGGTGGGGTGGAACGAGCAGCTGTCTACCCTTAGCAGGAGGGCTCCTGATTACATACCTCTCCTGCTGCTGCTGCTGCTGGCTGTCCAGCAGCAGACTGAAGGTGGCTGCTGCTGTGCACAGGTATATAAAGGCTCAGAGCCTATTATGACACGCGCAGCCAGCGTTCCATTGCCACATTCCATCTACTGCAGGCAGGATACCTGGCTGGCTGAATGTCGCTGAGAAGCTCACAGAGACCGCCATAAGCAACAGTTTAACAGAATGCCACAGACTAATCAACCAAACTTTTTGGGTTGGGTTCTCTTTTATAGTCTGCAGGCATTAAATGAAAGAAGTCAGTGTTCCAGCAGAAGGAGACAACGTTTCAGAAAAGGCATTGTAGCAAACCAAAAAAGAAATTTTAAGCGCAGCAGTGTAACCAGCGCACATACCTGTTAGCTCGGGTGAGTTTAAAAGGCTGCTGTTGATAACAAGGGCATTTGCTAAATAGATGGTGTGTGTGCAACAATATACTGAAAGGTCAATTATATTGTGCAGCTTATCTCACCACCTGTAGTTATTTAGGTGAAAGCTCCAAAATGCTTGCCTAATATGTCTGTTTATCCAAAAGGAAGTAGAAAGGGAGAGCTAGAAAGATAGCATTGCATCACATTACATGGCAATGCAATGCACAGTTGCTGAAGTTGAACCAAAATGAGCTTGTAATCTGGCTTCTGCAACTTTGAACATGAAAAATCCAATGAGGAGAAGAAAAGCAGAGCCAAAGAGTCCATCCCAAAATCCGACAAACAAGCAAAATGAACAAAAAACATTGAATTCAATTCTTTCTGATTTTAGAAACTGCATTAAAGAAGGGGTGCACCGGTCCTGGAGATACTGCAATACCAGGTCAATGCGTGGAGTGGACAGAGCAAGCTCTTTTTCCATCTCCCTGTTCTAAAAATCCATTTAATATATGGTCCCCAGATAGGGGACGTATCAGATATTAAACTGATAAGAACAGATACTACACTTGATCTTAGCCAAAAGGCCGAGAAGCGATAACCAGAATTGGTTTCAAACTACGGAGCCACCCAAGGATCCTAAAAAGTCCATTTGTGGAGATGAGCTCCTGGACTCCCGTTAAGAAGACATGTTGTCAACCTCTAGATCCCTTACATGCCTGCACTTTTCGGCTTGCTGCTGCTGCAATCCACGCGTTTTAGATCTGCATAACTCCACCTCTTTAAACACAGCACCTTCACCCCCTGCTGTTCCCACCCGCCTCAACACCGTTGGAAGGGAGGAGAACCAATTAAGGCGGGGGGTGGGGTGGAACGAGCAGCTGTCTACCCTTAGCAGGAGGGCTCCTGATTACATACCTCTCCTGCTGCTGCTGCTGCTGCTGGCTGTCCAGCAGCAGACTGAAGGTGGCTGCTGCTGTGCACAGGTATATAAAGGCTCAGAGCCTATTATGACACGCGCAGCCAGCGTTCCATTGCCACATTCCATCTACTGCAGGCAGGATACCTGGCTGGCTGAATGTCGCTGAGAAGCTCACAGAGACCGCCATAAGCAACAGTTTAACAGAATGCCACAGACTAATCAACCAAACTTTTTGGGTTGGGTTCTCTTTTATAGTCTGCAGGCATTAAATGAAAGAAGTCAGTGTTCCAGCAGAAGGAGACAACGTTTCAGAAAAGGCATTGTAGCAAACCAACAAAGAAATTTTAAGCGCAGCAGTGTAACCAGCGCACATACCTGTTAGCTCGGGTGAGTTTAAAAGGCTGCTGTTGATAACAAGGGCATTTGCTAAATAGATGGTGTGTGTGCAACAATATACTGAAAGGTCAATTATATTGTGCAGCTTATCTCACCACCTGTAGTTATTTAGGTGAAAGCTCCAAAATGCTTGCCTAATATGTCTGTTTATCCAAAAGGAAGTAGAAAGGGAGAGCTAGAAAGATAGCATTGCATCACATTACATGGCAATGCAATGCACAGTTGCTGAAGTTGAACCAAAATGAGCTTGTAATCTGGCTTCTGCAACTTTGAACATGAAAAATCCAATGAGGAGAAGAAAAGCAGAGCCAAAGAGTCCATCCCAAAATCCGACAAACAAGCAAAATGAACAAAAAACATTGAATTCAATTCTTTCTGATTTTAGAAACTGCATTAAAGAAGGGGTGCACCGGTCCTGGAGATACTGCAATACCAGGTCAATGCGTGGAGTGGACAGAGCAAGCTCTTTTTCCATCTCCCTGTTCTAAAAATCCATTTAATATATGGTCCCCAGATAGGGGACGTATCAGATATTAAACTGATAAGAACAGATACTACACTTGATCTTAGCCAAAAGGCCGAGAAGCGATAACCAGAATTGGTTTCAAACTACGGAGCCACCCAAGGATCCTAAAAAGTCCATTTGTGGAGATGAGCTCCTGGACTCCCGTTAAGAAGACATGTTGTCAACCTCTAGATCCCTTACATGCCTGCACTTTTCGGCTTGCTGCTGCTGCAATCCACGCGTTTTAGATCTGCATAACTCCACCTCTTTAAACACAGCACCTTCACCCCCTGCTGTTCCCACCCGCCTCAACACCGTTGGAAGGGAGGAGAACCAATTAAGGCGGGGGGTGGGGTGGAACGAGCAGCTGTCTACCCTTAGCAGGAGGGCTCCTGATTACATACCTCTCCTGCTGCTGCTGCTGCTGCTGGCTGTCCAGCAGCAGACTGAAGGTGGCTGCTGCTGTGCACAGGTATATAAAGGCTCAGAGCCTATTATGACACGCGCAGCCAGCGTTCCATTGCCACATTCCATCTACTGCAGGCAGGATACCTGGCTGGCTGAATGTCGCTGAGAAGCTCACAGAGACCGCCATAAGCAACAGTTTAACAGAATGCCACAGACTAATCAACCAAACTTTTTGGGTTGGGTTCTCTTTTATAGTCTGCAGGCATTAAATGAAAGAAGTCAGTGTTCCAGCAGAAGGAGACAACGTTTCAGAAAAGGCATTGTAGCAAACCAAAAAAGAAATTTTAAGCGCAGCAGTGTAACCAGCGCACATACCTGTTAGCTCGGGTGAGTTTAAAAGGCTGCTGTTGATAACAAGGGCATTTGCTAAATAGATGGTGTGTGTGCAACAATATACTGAAAGGTCAATTATATTGTGCAGCTTATCTCACCACCTGTAGTTATTTAGGTGAAAGCTCCAAAATGCTTGCCTAATATGTCTGTTTATCCAAAAGGAAGTAGAAAGGGAGAGCTAGAAAGATAGCATTGCATCACATTACATGGCAATGCAATGCACAGTTGCTGAAGTTGAACCAAAATGAGCTTGTAATCTGGCTTCTGCAACTTTGAACATGAAAAATCCAATGAGGAGAAGAAAAGCAGAGCCAAAGAGTCCATCCCAAAATCCGACAAACAAGCAAAATGAACAAAAAACATTGAATTCAATTCTTTCTGATTTTAGAAACTGCATTAAAGAAGGGGTGCACCGGTCCTGGAGATACTGCAATACCAGGTCAATGCGTGGAGTGGACAGAGCAAGCTCTTTTTCCATCTCCCTGTTCTAAAAATCCATTTAATATATGGTCCCCAGATAGGGGACGTATCAGATATTAAACTGATAAGAACAGATACTACACTTGATCTTAGCCAAAAGGCCGAGAAGCGATAACCAGAATTGGTTTCAAACTACGGAGCCACCCAAGGATCCTAAAAAGTCCATTTGTGGAGATGAGCTCCTGGACTCCCGTTAAGAAGACATGTTGTCAACCTCTAGATCCCTTACATGCCTGCACTTTTCGGCTTGCTGCTGCTGCAATCCACGCGTTTTAGATCTGCATAACTCCACCTCTTTAAACACAGCACCTTCACCCCCTGCTGTTCCCACCCGCCTCAACACCGTTGGAAGGGAGGAGAACCAATTAAGGCGGGGGGTGGGGTGGAACGAGCAGCTGTCTACCCTTAGCAGGAGGGCTCCTGATTACATACCTCTCCTGCTGCTGCTGCTGCTGCTGGCTGTCCAGCAGCAGACTGAAGGTGGCTGCTGCTGTGCACAGGTATATAAAGGCTCAGAGCCTATTATGACACGCGCAGCCAGCGTTCCATTGCCACATTCCATCTACTGCAGGCAGGATACCTGGCTGGCTGAATGTCGCTGAGAAGCTCACAGAGACCGCCATAAGCAACAGTTTAACAGAATGCCACAGACTAATCAACCAAACTTTTTGGGTTGGGTTCTCTTTTATAGTCTGCAGGCATTAAATGAAAGAAGTCAGTGTTCCAGCAGAAGGAGACAACGTTTCAGAAAAGGCATTGTAGCAAACCAAAAAAGAAATTTTAAGCGCAGCAGTGTAACCAGCGCACATACCTGTTAGCTCGGGTGAGTTTAAAAGGCTGCTGTTGATAACAAGGGCATTTGCTAAATAGATGGTGTGTGTGCAACAATATACTGAAAGGTCAATTATATTGTGCAGCTTATCTCACCACCTGTAGTTATTTAGGTGAAAGCTCCAAAATGCTTGCCTAATATGTCTGTTTATCCAAAAGGAAGTAGAAAGGGAGAGCTAGAAAGATAGCATTGCATCACATTACATGGCAATGCAATGCACAGTTGCTGAAGTTGAACCAAAATGAGCTTGTAATCTGGCTTCTGCAACTTTGAACATGAAAAATCCAATGAGGAGAAGAAAAGCAGAGCCAAAGAGTCCATCCCAAAATCCGACAAACAAGCAAAATGAACAAAAAACATTGAATTCAATTCTTTCTGATTTTAGAAACTGCATTAAAGAAGGGGTGCACCGGTCCTGGAGATACTGCAATACCAGGTCAATGCGTGGAGTGGACAGAGCAAGCTCTTTTTCCATCTCCCTGTTCTAAAAATCCATTTAATATATGGTCCCCAGATAGGGGACGTATCAGATATTAAACTGATAAGAACAGATACTACACTTGATCTTAGCCAAAAGGCCGAGAAGCGATAACCAGAATTGGTTTCAAACTACGGAGCCACCCAAGGATCCTAAAAAGTCCATTTGTGGAGATGAGCTCCTGGACTCCCGTTAAGAAGACATGTTGTCAACCTCTAGATCCCTTACATGCCTGCACTTTTCGGCTTGCTGCTGCTGCAATCCACGCGTTTTAGATCTGCATAACTCCACCTCTTTAAACACAGCACCTTCACCCCCTGCTGTTCCCACCCGCCTCAACACCGTTGGAAGGGAGGAGAACCAATTAAGGCGGGGGGTGGGGTGGAACGAGCAGCTGTCTACCCTTAGCAGGAGGGCTCCTGATTACATACCTCTCCTGCTGCTGCTGCTGCTGCTGGCTGTCCAGCAGCAGACTGAAGGTGGCTGCTGCTGTGCACAGGTATATAAAGGCTCAGAGCCTATTATGACACGCGCAGCCAGCGTTCCATTGCCACATTCCATCTACTGCAGGCAGGATACCTGGCTGGCTGAATGTCGCTGAGAAGCTCACAGAGACCGCCATAAGCAACAGTTTAACAGAATGCCACAGACTAATCAACCAAACTTTTTGGGTTGGGTTCTCTTTTATAGTCTGCAGGCATTAAATGAAAGAAGTCAGTGTTCCAGCAGAAGGAGACAACGTTTCAGAAAAGGCATTGTAGCAAACCAAAAAAGAAATTTTAAGCGCAGCAGTGTAACCAGCGCACATACCTGTTAGCTCGGGTGAGTTTAAAAGGCTGCTGTTGATAACAAGGGCATTTGCTAAATAGATGGTGTGTGTGCAACAATATACTGAAAGGTCAATTATATTGTGCAGCTTATCTCACCACCTGTAGTTATTTAGGTGAAAGCTCCAAAATGCTTGCCTAATATGTCTGTTTATCCAAAAGGAAGTAGAAAGGGAGAGCTAGAAAGATAGCATTGCATCACATTACATGGCAATGCAATGCACAGTTGCTGAAGTTGAACCAAAATGAGCTTGTAATCTGGCTTCTGCAACTTTGAACATGAAAAATCCAATGAGGAGAAGAAAAGCAGAGCCAAAGAGTCCATCCCAAAATCCGACAAACAAGCAAAATGAACAAAAAACATTGAATTCAATTCTTTCTGATTTTAGAAACTGCATTAAAGAAGGGGTGCACCGGTCCTGGAGATACTGCAATACCAGGTCAATGCGTGGAGTGGACAGAGCAAGCTCTTTTTCCATCTCCCTGTTCTAAAAATCCATTTAATATATGGTCCCCAGATAGGGGACGTATCAGATATTAAACTGATAAGAACAGATACTACACTTGATCTTAGCCAAAAGGCCGAGAAGCGATAACCAGAATTGGTTTCAAACTACGGAGCCACCCAAGGATCCTAAAAAGTCCATTTGTGGAGATGAGCTCCTGGACTCCCGTTAAGAAGACATGTTGTCAACCTCTAGATCCCTTACATGCCTGCACTTTTCGGCTTGCTGCTGCTGCAATCCACGCGTTTTAGATCTGCATAACTCCACCTCTTTAAACACAGCACCTTCACCCCCTGCTGTTCCCACCCGCCTCAACACCGTTGGAAGGGAGGAGAACCAATTAAGGCGGGGGGTGGGGTGGAACGAGCAGCTGTCTACCCTTAGCAGGAGGGCTCCTGATTACATACCTCTCCTGCTGCTGCTGCTGCTGCTGGCTGTCCAGCAGCAGACTGAAGGTGGCTGCTGCTGTGCACAGGTATATAAAGGCTCAGAGCCTATTATGACACGCGCAGCCAGCGTTCCATTGCCACATTCCATCTACTGCAGGCAGGATACCTGGCTGGCTGAATGTCGCTGAGAAGCTCACAGAGACCGCCATAAGCAACAGTTTAACAGAATGCCACAGACTAATCAACCAAACTTTTTGGGTTGGGTTCTCTTTTATAGTCTGCAGGCATTAAATGAAAGAAGTCAGTGTTCCAGCAGAAGGAGACAACGTTTCAGAAAAGGCATTGTAGCAAACCAAAAAAGAAATTTTAAGCGCAGCAGTGTAACCAGCGCACATACCTGTTAGCTCGGGTGAGTTTAAAAGGCTGCTGTTGATAACAAGGGCATTTGCTAAATAGATGGTGTGTGTGCAACAATATACTGAAAGGTCAATTATATTGTGCAGCTTATCTCACCACCTGTAGTTATTTAGGTGAAAGCTCCAAAATGCTTGCCTAATATGTCTGTTTATCCAAAAGGAAGTAGAAAGGGAGAGCTAGAAAGATAGCATTGCATCACATTACATGGCAATGCAATGCACAGTTGCTGAAGTTGAACCAAAATGAGCTTGTAATCTGGCTTCTGCAACTTTGAACATGAAAAATCCAATGAGGAGAAGAAAAGCAGAGCCAAAGAGTCCATCCCAAAATCCGACAAACAAGCAAAATGAACAAAAAACATTGAATTCAATTCTTTCTGATTTTAGAAACTGCATTAAAGAAGGGGTGCACCGGTCCTGGAGATACTGCAATACCAGGTCAATGCGTGGAGTGGACAGAGCAAGCTCTTTTTCCATCTCCCTGTTCTAAAAATCCATTTAATATATGGTCCCCAGATAGGGGACGTATCAGATATTAAACTGATAAGAACAGATACTACACTTGATCTTAGCCAAAAGGCCGAGAAGCGATAACCAGAATTGGTTTCAAACTACGGAGCCACCCAAGGATCCTAAAAAGTCCATTTGTGGAGATGAGCTCCTGGACTCCCGTTAAGAAGACATGTTGTCAACCTCTAGATCCCTTACATGCCTGCACTTTTCGGCTTGCTGCTGCTGCAATCCACGCGTTTTAGATCTGCATAACTCCACCTCTTTAAACACAGCACCTTCACCCCCTGCTGTTCCCACCCGCCTCAACACCGTTGGAAGGGAGGAGAACCAATTAAGGCGGGGGGTGGGGTGGAACGAGCAGCTGTCTACCCTTAGCAGGAGGGCTCCTGATTACATACCTCTCCTGCTGCTGCTGCTGCTGCTGGCTGTCCAGCAGCAGACTGAAGGTGGCTGCTGCTGTGCACAGGTATATAAAGGCTCAGAGCCTATTATGACACGCGCAGCCAGCGTTCCATTGCCACATTCCATCTACTGCAGGCAGGATACCTGGCTGGCTGAATGTCGCTGAGAAGCTCACAGAGACCGCCATAAGCAACAGTTTAACAGAATGCCACAGACTAATCAACCAAACTTTTTGGGTTGGGTTCTCTTTTATAGTCTGCAGGCATTAAATGAAAGAAGTCAGTGTTCCAGCAGAAGGAGACAACGTTTCAGAAAAGGCATTGTAGCAAACCAAAAAAGAAATTTTAAGCGCAGCAGTGTAACCAGCGCACATACCTGTTAGCTCGGGTGAGTTTAAAAGGCTGCTGTTGATAACAAGGGCATTTGCTAAATAGATGGTGTGTGTGCAACAATATACTGAAAGGTCAATTATATTGTGCAGCTTATCTCACCACCTGTAGTTATTTAGGTGAAAGCTCCAAAATGCTTGCCTAATATGTCTGTTTATCCAAAAGGAAGTAGAAAGGGAGAGCTAGAAAGATAGCATTGCATCACATTACATGGCAATGCAATGCACAGTTGCTGAAGTTGAACCAAAATGAGCTTGTAATCTGGCTTCTGCAACTTTGAACATGAAAAATCCAATGAGGAGAAGAAAAGCAGAGCCAAAGAGTCCATCCCAAAATCCGACAAACAAGCAAAATGAACAAAAAACATTGAATTCAATTCTTTCTGATTTTAGAAACTGCATTAAAGAAGGGGTGCACCGGTCCTGGAGATACTGCAATACCAGGTCAATGCGTGGAGTGGACAGAGCAAGCTCTTTTTCCATCTCCCTGTTCTAAAAATCCATTTAATATATGGTCCCCAGATAGGGGACGTATCAGATATTAAACTGATAAGAACAGATACTACACTTGATCTTAGCCAAAAGGCCGAGAAGCGATAACCAGAATTGGTTTCAAACTACGGAGCCACCCAAGGATCCTAAAAAGTCCATTTGTGGAGATGAGCTCCTGGACTCCCGTTAAGAAGACATGTTGTCAACCTCTAGATCCCTTACATGCCTGCACTTTTCGGCTTGCTGCTGCTGCAATCCACGCGTTTTAGATCTGCATAACTCCACCTCTTTAAACACAGCACCTTCACCCCCTGCTGTTCCCACCCGCCTCAACACCGTTGGAAGGGAGGAGAACCAATTAAGGCGGGGGGTGGGGTGGAACGAGCAGCTGTCTACCCTTAGCAGGAGGGCTCCTGATTACATACCTCTCCTGCTGCTGCTGCTGCTGCTGGCTGTCCAGCAGCAGACTGAAGGTGGCTGCTGCTGTGCACAGGTATATAAAGGCTCAGAGCCTATTATGACACGCGCAGCCAGCGTTCCATTGCCACATTCCATCTACTGCAGGCAGGATACCTGGCTGGCTGAATGTCGCTGAGAAGCTCACAGAGACCGCCATAAGCAACAGTTTAACAGAATGCCACAGACTAATCAACCAAACTTTTTGGGTTGGGTTCTCTTTTATAGTCTGCAGGCATTAAATGAAAGAAGTCAGTGTTCCAGCAGAAGGAGACAACGTTTCAGAAAAGGCATTGTAGCAAACCAAAAAAGAAATTTTAAGCGCAGCAGTGTAACCAGCGCACATACCTGTTAGCTCGGGTGAGTTTAAAAGGCTGCTGTTGATAACAAGGGCATTTGCTAAATAGATGGTGTGTGTGCAACAATATACTGAAAGGTCAATTATATTGTGCAGCTTATCTCACCACCTGTAGTTATTTAGGTGAAAGCTCCAAAATGCTTGCCTAATATGTCTGTTTATCCAAAAGGAAGTAGAAAGGGAGAGCTAGAAAGATAGCATTGCATCACATTACATGGCAATGCAATGCACAGTTGCTGAAGTTGAACCAAAATGAGCTTGTAATCTGGCTTCTGCAACTTTGAACATGAAAAATCCAATGAGGAGAAGAAAAGCAGAGCCAAAGAGTCCATCCCAAAATCCGACAAACAAGCAAAATGAACAAAAAACATTGAATTCAATTCTTTCTGATTTTAGAAACTGCATTAAAGAAGGGGTGCACCGGTCCTGGAGATACTGCAATACCAGGTCAATGCGTGGAGTGGACAGAGCAAGCTCTTTTTCCATCTCCCTGTTCTAAAAATCCATTTAATATATGGTCCCCAGATAGGGGACGTATCAGATATTAAACTGATAAGAACAGATTTTTTTTTTTTTTTTTTTTTTTTTTTTTTTTTTTTTCCCATGTCAGATTGGCTGTGCTTTATCAAATTGGCTCATGCAAGCTTGTATGATAGGCAACCTCTCATCATATCATGGATTTTTTATTTTTATTTTTATTTTTTTTTTTTTTTATAAAATTTTTTAAAGGATTTTGAATTGAACCAAAAAGGAACTACAACAAAATTACTTATTCTATTTGTACTTTACAAGAAATCTCCATTTCTTGAACTTCCATATTCCTTCTGCATCAATAATATTTCCACACTTTTTATCCCATAGATAGATCACATACATCCTTGACAGAATCAACTTTAAACACTCATTTACCGACATTGTTTTCCTTTTAAACACTAACAAGTTTCTTGCATCCCATAAACTTTCTATCACACACACTGTCAAAAGCCACAGAACTCTGTCTTTGAACCTACTACAAGCACCCATACCGAACATTGCAACCTTCCAATTTACATACGTCACTCCTGCCAGTTCATTACATAGACTTCCCATACCTTTCCACACATCATATGCAAAATCAGATACTACACTTGATCTTAGCCAAAAGGCCGAGAAGCGATAACCAGAATTGGTTTCAAACTACGGAGCCACCCAAGGATCCTAAAAAGTCCATTTGTGGAGATGAGCTCCTGGACTCCCGTTAAGAAGACATGTTGTCAACCTCTAGATCCCTTACATGCCTGCACTTTTCGGCTTGCTGCTGCTGCAATCCACGCGTTTTAGATCTGCATAACTCCACCTCTTTAAACACAGCACCTTCACCCCCTGCTGTTCCCACCCGCCTCAACACCGTTGGAAGGGAGGAGAACCAATTAAGGCGGGGGGTGGGGTGGAACGAGCAGCTGTCTACCCTTAGCAGGAGGGCTCCTGATTACATACCTCTCCTGCTGCTGCTGCTGCTGCTGGCTGTCCAGCAGCAGACTGAAGGTGGCTGCTGCTGTGCACAGGTATATAAAGGCTCAGAGCCTATTATGACACGCGCAGCCAGCGTTCCATTGCCACATTCCATCTACTGCAGGCAGGATACCTGGCTGGCTGAATGTCGCTGAGAAGCTCACAGAGACCGCCATAAGCAACAGTTTAACAGAATGCCACAGACTAATCAACCAAACTTTTTGGGTTGGGTTCTCTTTTATAGTCTGCAGGCATTAAATGAAAGAAGTCAGTGTTCCAGCAGAAGGAGACAACGTTTCAGAAAAGGCATTGTAGCAAACCAAAAAAGAAATTTTAAGCGCAGCAGTGTAACCAGCGCACATACCTGTTAGCTCGGGTGAGTTTAAAAGGCTGCTGTTGATAACAAGGGCATTTGCTAAATAGATGGTGTGTGTGCAACAATATACTGAAAGGTCAATTATATTGTGCAGCTTATCTCACCACCTGTAGTTATTTAGGTGAAAGCTCCAAAATGCTTGCCTAATATGTCTGTTTATCCAAAAGGAAGTAGAAAGGGAGAGCTAGAAAGATAGCATTGCATCACATTACATGGCAATGCAATGCACAGTTGCTGAAGTTGAACCAAAATGAGCTTGTAATCTGGCTTCTGCAACTTTGAACATGAAAAATCCAATGAGGAGAAGAAAAGCAGAGCCAAAGAGTCCATCCCAAAATCCGACAAACAAGCAAAATGAACAAAAAACATTGAATTCAATTCTTTCTGATTTTAGAAACTGCATTAAAGAAGGGGTGCACCGGTCCTGGAGATACTGCAATACCAGGTCAATGCGTGGAGTGGACAGAGCAAGCTCTTTTTCCATCTCCCTGTTCTAAAAATCCATTTAATATATGGTCCCCAGATAGGGGACGTATCAGATATTAAACTGATAAGAACAGATACTACACTTGATCTTAGCCAAAAGGCCGAGAAGCGATAACCAGAATTGGTTTCAAACTACGGAGCCACCCAAGGATCCTAAAAAGTCCATTTGTGGAGATGAGCTCCTGGACTCCCGTTAAGAAGACATGTTGTCAACCTCTAGATCCCTTACATGCCTGCACTTTTCGGCTTGCTGCTGCTGCAATCCACGCGTTTTAGATCTGCATAACTCCACCTCTTTAAACACAGCACCTTCACCCCCTGCTGTTCCCACCCGCCTCAACACCGTTGGAAGGGAGGAGAACCAATTAAGGCGGGGGGTGGGGTGGAACGAGCAGCTGTCTACCCTTAGCAGGAGGGCTCCTGATTACATACCTCTCCTGCTGCTGCTGCTGCTGCTGGCTGTCCAGCAGCAGACTGAAGGTGGCTGCTGCTGTGCACAGGTATATAAAGGCTCAGAGCCTATTATGACACGCGCAGCCAGCGTTCCATTGCCACATTCCATCTACTGCAGGCAGGATACCTGGCTGGCTGAATGTCGCTGAGAAGCTCACAGAGACCGCCATAAGCAACAGTTTAACAGAATGCCACAGACTAATCAACCAAACTTTTTGGGTTGGGTTCTCTTTTATAGTCTGCAGGCATTAAATGAAAGAAGTCAGTGTTCCAGCAGAAGGAGACAACGTTTCAGAAAAGGCATTGTAGCAAACCAAAAAAGAAATTTTAAGCGCAGCAGTGTAACCAGCGCACATACCTGTTAGCTCGGGTGAGTTTAAAAGGCTGCTGTTGATAACAAGGGCATTTGCTAAATAGATGGTGTGTGTGCAACAATATACTGAAAGGTCAATTATATTGTGCAGCTTATCTCACCACCTGTAGTTATTTAGGTGAAAGCTCCAAAATGCTTGCCTAATATGTCTGTTTATCCAAAAGGAAGTAGAAAGGGAGAGCTAGAAAGATAGCATTGCATCACATTACATGGCAATGCAATGCACAGTTGCTGAAGTTGAACCAAAATGAGCTTGTAATCTGGCTTCTGCAACTTTGAACATGAAAAATCCAATGAGGAGAAGAAAAGCAGAGCCAAAGAGTCCATCCCAAAATCCGACAAACAAGCAAAATGAACAAAAAACATTGAATTCAATTCTTTCTGATTTTAGAAACTGCATTAAAGAAGGGGTGCACCGGTCCTGGAGATACTGCAATACCAGGTCAATGCGTGGAGTGGACAGAGCAAGCTCTTTTTCCATCTCCCTGTTCTAAAAATCCATTTAATATATGGTCCCCAGATAGGGGACGTATCAGATATTAAACTGATAAGAACAGATACTACACTTGATCTTAGCCAAAAGGCCGAGAAGCGATAACCAGAATTGGTTTCAAACTACGGAGCCACCCAAGGATCCTAAAAAGTCCATTTGTGGAGATGAGCTCCTGGACTCCCGTTAAGAAGACATGTTGTCAACCTCTAGATCCCTTACATGCCTGCACTTTTCGGCTTGCTGCTGCTGCAATCCACGCGTTTTAGATCTGCATAACTCCACCTCTTTAAACACAGCACCTTCACCCCCTGCTGTTCCCACCCGCCTCAACACCGTTGGAAGGGAGGAGAACCAATTAAGGCGGGGGGTGGGGTGGAACGAGCAGCTGTCTACCCTTAGCAGGAGGGCTCCTGATTACATACCTCTCCTGCTGCTGCTGCTGCTGCTGGCTGTCCAGCAGCAGACTGAAGGTGGCTGCTGCTGTGCACAGGTATATAAAGGCTCAGAGCCTATTATGACACGCGCAGCCAGCGTTCCATTGCCACATTCCATCTACTGCAGGCAGGATACCTGGCTGGCTGAATGTCGCTGAGAAGCTCACAGAGACCGCCATAAGCAACAGTTTAACAGAATGCCACAGACTAATCAACCAAACTTTTTGGGTTGGGTTCTCTTTTATAGTCTGCAGGCATTAAATGAAAGAAGTCAGTGTTCCAGCAGAAGGAGACAACGTTTCAGAAAAGGCATTGTAGCAAACCAAAAAAGAAATTTTAAGCGCAGCAGTGTAACCAGCGCACATACCTGTTAGCTCGGGTGAGTTTAAAAGGCTGCTGTTGATAACAAGGGCATTTGCTAAATAGATGGTGTGTGTGCAACAATATACTGAAAGGTCAATTATATTGTGCAGCTTATCTCACCACCTGTAGTTATTTAGGTGAAAGCTCCAAAATGCTTGCCTAATATGTCTGTTTATCCAAAAGGAAGTAGAAAGGGAGAGCTAGAAAGATAGCATTGCATCACATTACATGGCAATGCAATGCACAGTTGCTGAAGTTGAACCAAAATGAGCTTGTAATCTGGCTTCTGCAACTTTGAACATGAAAAATCCAATGAGGAGAAGAAAAGCAGAGCCAAAGAGTCCATCCCAAAATCCGACAAACAAGCAAAATGAACAAAAAACATTGAATTCAATTCTTTCTGATTTTAGAAACTGCATTAAAGAAGGGGTGCACCGGTCCTGGAGATACTGCAATACCAGGTCAATGCGTGGAGTGGACAGAGCAAGCTCTTTTTCCATCTCCCTGTTCTAAAAATCCATTTAATATATGGTCCCCAGATAGGGGACGTATCAGATATTAAACTGATAAGAACAGATACTACACTTGATCTTAGCCAAAAGGCCGAGAAGCGATAACCAGAATTGGTTTCAAACTACGGAGCCACCCAAGGATCCTAAAAAGTCCATTTGTGGAGATGAGCTCCTGGACTCCCGTTAAGAAGACATGTTGTCAACCTCTAGATCCCTTACATGCCTGCACTTTTCGGCTTGCTGCTGCTGCAATCCACGCGTTTTAGATCTGCATAACTCCACCTCTTTAAACACAGCACCTTCACCCCCTGCTGTTCCCACCCGCCTCAACACCGTTGGAAGGGAGGAGAACCAATTAAGGCGGGGGGTGGGGTGGAACGAGCAGCTGTCTACCCTTAGCAGGAGGGCTCCTGATTACATACCTCTCCTGCTGCTGCTGCTGCTGCTGGCTGTCCAGCAGCAGACTGAAGGTGGCTGCTGCTGTGCACAGGTATATAAAGGCTCAGAGCCTATTATGACACGCGCAGCCAGCGTTCCATTGCCACATTCCATCTACTGCAGGCAGGATACCTGGCTGGCTGAATGTCGCTGAGAAGCTCACAGAGACCGCCATAAGCAACAGTTTAACAGAATGCCACAGACTAATCAACCAAACTTTTTGGGTTGGGTTCTCTTTTATAGTCTGCAGGCATTAAATGAAAGAAGTCAGTGTTCCAGCAGAAGGAGACAACGTTTCAGAAAAGGCATTGTAGCAAACCAAAAAAGAAATTTTAAGCGCAGCAGTGTAACCAGCGCACATACCTGTTAGCTCGGGTGAGTTTAAAAGGCTGCTGTTGATAACAAGGGCATTTGCTAAATAGATGGTGTGTGTGCAACAATATACTGAAAGGTCAATTATATTGTGCAGCTTATCTCACCACCTGTAGTTATTTAGGTGAAAGCTCCAAAATGCTTGCCTAATATGTCTGTTTATCCAAAAGGAAGTAGAAAGGGAGAGCTAGAAAGATAGCATTGCATCACATTACATGGCAATGCAATGCACAGTTGCTGAAGTTGAACCAAAATGAGCTTGTAATCTGGCTTCTGCAACTTTGAACATGAAAAATCCAATGAGGAGAAGAAAAGCAGAGCCAAAGAGTCCATCCCAAAATCCGACAAACAAGCAAAATGAACAAAAAACATTGAATTCAATTCTTTCTGATTTTAGAAACTGCATTAAAGAAGGGGTGCACCGGTCCTGGAGATACTGCAATACCAGGTCAATGCGTGGAGTGGACAGAGCAAGCTCTTTTTCCATCTCCCTGTTCTAAAAATCCATTTAATATATGGTCCCCAGATAGGGGACGTATCAGATATTAAACTGATAAGAACAGATACTACACTTGATCTTAGCCAAAAGGCCGAGAAGCGATAACCAGAATTGGTTTCAAACTACGGAGCCACCCAAGGATCCTAAAAAGTCCATTTGTGGAGATGAGCTCCTGGACTCCCGTTAAGAAGACATGTTGTCAACCTCTAGATCCCTTACATGCCTGCACTTTTCGGCTTGCTGCTGCTGCAATCCACGCGTTTTAGATCTGCATAACTCCACCTCTTTAAACACAGCACCTTCACCCCCTGCTGTTCCCACCCGCCTCAACACCGTTGGAAGGGAGGAGAACCAATTAAGGCGGGGGGTGGGGTGGAACGAGCAGCTGTCTACCCTTAGCAGGAGGGCTCCTGATTACATACCTCTCCTGCTGCTGCTGCTGCTGCTGGCTGTCCAGCAGCAGACTGAAGGTGGCTGCTGCTGTGCACAGGTATATAAAGGCTCAGAGCCTATTATGACACGCGCAGCCAGCGTTCCATTGCCACATTCCATCTACTGCAGGCAGGATACCTGGCTGGCTGAATGTCGCTGAGAAGCTCACAGAGACCGCCATAAGCAACAGTTTAACAGAATGCCACAGACTAATCAACCAAACTTTTTGGGTTGGGTTCTCTTTTATAGTCTGCAGGCATTAAATGAAAGAAGTCAGTGTTCCAGCAGAAGGAGACAACGTTTCAGAAAAGGCATTGTAGCAAACCAAAAAAGAAATTTTAAGCGCAGCAGTGTAACCAGCGCACATACCTGTTAGCTCGGGTGAGTTTAAAAGGCTGCTGTTGATAACAAGGGCATTTGCTAAATAGATGGTGTGTGTGCAACAATATACTGAAAGGTCAATTATATTGTGCAGCTTATCTCACCACCTGTAGTTATTTAGGTGAAAGCTCCAAAATGCTTGCCTAATATGTCTGTTTATCCAAAAGGAAGTAGAAAGGGAGAGCTAGAAAGATAGCATTGCATCACATTACATGGCAATGCAATGCACAGTTGCTGAAGTTGAACCAAAATGAGCTTGTAATCTGGCTTCTGCAACTTTGAACATGAAAAATCCAATGAGGAGAAGAAAAGCAGAGCCAAAGAGTCCATCCCAAAATCCGACAAACAAGCAAAATGAACAAAAAACATTGAATTCAATTCTTTCTGATTTTAGAAACTGCATTAAAGAAGGGGTGCACCGGTCCTGGAGATACTGCAATACCAGGTCAATGCGTGGAGTGGACAGAGCAAGCTCTTTTTCCATCTCCCTGTTCTAAAAATCCATTTAATATATGGTCCCCAGATAGGGGACGTATCAGATATTAAACTGATAAGAACAGATACTACACTTGATCTTAGCCAAAAGGCCGAGAAGCGATAACCAGAATTGGTTTCAAACTACGGAGCCACCCAAGGATCCTAAAAAGTCCATTTGTGGAGATGAGCTCCTGGACTCCCGTTAAGAAGACATGTTGTCAACCTCTAGATCCCTTACATGCCTGCACTTTTCGGCTTGCTGCTGCTGCAATCCACGCGTTTTAGATCTGCATAACTCCACCTCTTTAAACACAGCACCTTCACCCCCTGCTGTTCCCACCCGCCTCAACACCGTTGGAAGGGAGGAGAACCAATTAAGGCGGGGGGTGGGGTGGAACGAGCAGCTGTCTACCCTTAGCAGGAGGGCTCCTGATTACATACCTCTCCTGCTGCTGCTGCTGCTGCTGGCTGTCCAGCAGCAGACTGAAGGTGGCTGCTGCTGTGCACAGGTATATAAAGGCTCAGAGCCTATTATGACACGCGCAGCCAGCGTTCCATTGCCACATTCCATCTACTGCAGGCAGGATACCTGGCTGGCTGAATGTCGCTGAGAAGCTCACAGAGACCGCCATAAGCAACAGTTTAACAGAATGCCACAGACTAATCAACCAAACTTTTTGGGTTGGGTTCTCTTTTATAGTCTGCAGGCATTAAATGAAAGAAGTCAGTGTTCCAGCAGAAGGAGACAACGTTTCAGAAAAGGCATTGTAGCAAACCAAAAAAGAAATTTTAAGCGCAGCAGTGTAACCAGCGCACATACCTGTTAGCTCGGGTGAGTTTAAAAGGCTGCTGTTGATAACAAGGGCATTTGCTAAATAGATGGTGTGTGTGCAACAATATACTGAAAGGTCAATTATATTGTGCAGCTTATCTCACCACCTGTAGTTATTTAGGTGAAAGCTCCAAAATGCTTGCCTAATATGTCTGTTTATCCAAAAGGAAGTAGAAAGGGAGAGCTAGAAAGATAGCATTGCATCACATTACATGGCAATGCAATGCACAGTTGCTGAAGTTGAACCAAAATGAGCTTGTAATCTGGCTTCTGCAACTTTGAACATGAAAAATCCAATGAGGAGAAGAAAAGCAGAGCCAAAGAGTCCATCCCAAAATCCGACAAACAAGCAAAATGAACAAAAAACATTGAATTCAATTCTTTCTGATTTTAGAAACTGCATTAAAGAAGGGGTGCACCGGTCCTGGAGATACTGCAATACCAGGTCAATGCGTGGAGTGGACAGAGCAAGCTCTTTTTCCATCTCCCTGTTCTAAAAATCCATTTAATATATGGTCCCCAGATAGGGGACGTATCAGATATTAAACTGATAAGAACAGATACTACACTTGATCTTAGCCAAAAGGCCGAGAAGCGATAACCAGAATTGGTTTCAAACTACGGAGCCACCCAAGGATCCTAAAAAGTCCATTTGTGGAGATGAGCTCCTGGACTCCCGTTAAGAAGACATGTTGTCAACCTCTAGATCCCTTACATGCCTGCACTTTTCGGCTTGCTGCTGCTGCAATCCACGCGTTTTAGATCTGCATAACTCCACCTCTTTAAACACAGCACCTTCACCCCCTGCTGTTCCCACCCGCCTCAACACCGTTGGAAGGGAGGAGAACCAATTAAGGCGGGGGGTGGGGTGGAACGAGCAGCTGTCTACCCTTAGCAGGAGGGCTCCTGATTACATACCTCTCCTGCTGCTGCTGCTGCTGCTGGCTGTCCAGCAGCAGACTGAAGGTGGCTGCTGCTGTGCACAGGTATATAAAGGCTCAGAGCCTATTATGACACGCGCAGCCAGCGTTCCATTGCCACATTCCATCTACTGCAGGCAGGATACCTGGCTGGCTGAATGTCGCTGAGAAGCTCACAGAGACCGCCATAAGCAACAGTTTAACAGAATGCCACAGACTAATCAACCAAACTTTTTGGGTTGGGTTCTCTTTTATAGTCTGCAGGCATTAAATGAAAGAAGTCAGTGTTCCAGCAGAAGGAGACAACGTTTCAGAAAAGGCATTGTAGCAAACCAAAAAAGAAATTTTAAGCGCAGCAGTGTAACCAGCGCACATACCTGTTAGCTCGGGTGAGTTTAAAAGGCTGCTGTTGATAACAAGGGCATTTGCTAAATAGATGGTGTGTGTGCAACAATATACTGAAAGGTCAATTATATTGTGCAGCTTATCTCACCACCTGTAGTTATTTAGGTGAAAGCTCCAAAATGCTTGCCTAATATGTCTGTTTATCCAAAAGGAAGTAGAAAGGGAGAGCTAGAAAGATAGCATTGCATCACATTACATGGCAATGCAATGCACAGTTGCTGAAGTTGAACCAAAATGAGCTTGTAATCTGGCTTCTGCAACTTTGAACATGAAAAATCCAATGAGGAGAAGAAAAGCAGAGCCAAAGAGTCCATCCCAAAATCCGACAAACAAGCAAAATGAACAAAAAACATTGAATTCAATTCTTTCTGATTTTAGAAACTGCATTAAAGAAGGGGTGCACCGGTCCTGGAGATACTGCAATACCAGGTCAATGCGTGGAGTGGACAGAGCAAGCTCTTTTTCCATCTCCCTGTTCTAAAAATCCATTTAATATATGGTCCCCAGATAGGGGACGTATCAGATATTAAACTGATAAGAACAGATACTACACTTGATCTTAGCCAAAAGGCCGAGAAGCGATAACCAGAATTGGTTTCAAACTACGGAGCCACCCAAGGATCCTAAAAAGTCCATTTGTGGAGATGAGCTCCTGGACTCCCGTTAAGAAGACATGTTGTCAACCTCTAGATCCCTTACATGCCTGCACTTTTCGGCTTGCTGCTGCTGCAATCCACGCGTTTTAGATCTGCATAACTCCACCTCTTTAAACACAGCACCTTCACCCCCTGCTGTTCCCACCCGCCTCAACACCGTTGGAAGGGAGGAGAACCAATTAAGGCGGGGGGTGGGGTGGAACGAGCAGCTGTCTACCCTTAGCAGGAGGGCTCCTGATTACATACCTCTCCTGCTGCTGCTGCTGCTGCTGGCTGTCCAGCAGCAGACTGAAGGTGGCTGCTGCTGTGCACAGGTATATAAAGGCTCAGAGCCTATTATGACACGCGCAGCCAGCGTTCCATTGCCACATTCCATCTACTGCAGGCAGGATACCTGGCTGGCTGAATGTCGCTGAGAAGCTCACAGAGACCGCCATAAGCAACAGTTTAACAGAATGCCACAGACTAATCAACCAAACTTTTTGGGTTGGGTTCTCTTTTATAGTCTGCAGGCATTAAATGAAAGAAGTCAGTGTTCCAGCAGAAGGAGACAACGTTTCAGAAAAGGCATTGTAGCAAACCAAAAAAGAAATTTTAAGCGCAGCAGTGTAACCAGCGCACATACCTGTTAGCTCGGGTGAGTTTAAAAGGCTGCTGTTGATAACAAGGGCATTTGCTAAATAGATGGTGTGTGTGCAACAATATACTGAAAGGTCAATTATATTGTGCAGCTTATCTCACCACCTGTAGTTATTTAGGTGAAAGCTCCAAAATGCTTGCCTAATATGTCTGTTTATCCAAAAGGAAGTAGAAAGGGAGAGCTAGAAAGATAGCATTGCATCACATTACATGGCAATGCAATGCACAGTTGCTGAAGTTGAACCAAAATGAGCTTGTAATCTGGCTTCTGCAACTTTGAACATGAAAAATCCAATGAGGAGAAGAAAAGCAGAGCCAAAGAGTCCATCCCAAAATCCGACAAACAAGCAAAATGAACAAAAAACATTGAATTCAATTCTTTCTGATTTTAGAAACTGCATTAAAGAAGGGGTGCACCGGTCCTGGAGATACTGCAATACCAGGTCAATGCGTGGAGTGGACAGAGCAAGCTCTTTTTCCATCTCCCTGTTCTAAAAATCCATTTAATATATGGTCCCCAGATAGGGGACGTATCAGATATTAAACTGATAAGAACAGATACTACACTTGATCTTAGCCAAAAGGCCGAGAAGCGATAACCAGAATTGGTTTCAAACTACGGAGCCACCCAAGGATCCTAAAAAGTCCATTTGTGGAGATGAGCTCCTGGACTCCCGTTAAGAAGACATGTTGTCAACCTCTAGATCCCTTACATGCCTGCACTTTTCGGCTTGCTGCTGCTGCAATCCACGCGTTTTAGATCTGCATAACTCCACCTCTTTAAACACAGCACCTTCACCCCCTGCTGTTCCCACCCGCCTCAACACCGTTGGAAGGGAGGAGAACCAATTAAGGCGGGGGGTGGGGTGGAACGAGCAGCTGTCTACCCTTAGCAGGAGGGCTCCTGATTACATACCTCTCCTGCTGCTGCTGCTGCTGCTGGCTGTCCAGCAGCAGACTGAAGGTGGCTGCTGCTGTGCACAGGTATATAAAGGCTCAGAGCCTATTATGACACGCGCAGCCAGCGTTCCATTGCCACATTCCATCTACTGCAGGCAGGATACCTGGCTGGCTGAATGTCGCTGAGAAGCTCACAGAGACCGCCATAAGCAACAGTTTAACAGAATGCCACAGACTAATCAACCAAACTTTTTGGGTTGGGTTCTCTTTTATAGTCTGCAGGCATTAAATGAAAGAAGTCAGTGTTCCAGCAGAAGGAGACAACGTTTCAGAAAAGGCATTGTAGCAAACCAAAAAAGAAATTTTAAGCGCAGCAGTGTAACCAGCGCACATACCTGTTAGCTCGGGTGAGTTTAAAAGGCTGCTGTTGATAACAAGGGCATTTGCTAAATAGATGGTGTGTGTGCAACAATATACTGAAAGGTCAATTATATTGTGCAGCTTATCTCACCACCTGTAGTTATTTAGGTGAAAGCTCCAAAATGCTTGCCTAATATGTCTGTTTATCCAAAAGGAAGTAGAAAGGGAGAGCTAGAAAGATAGCATTGCATCACATTACATGGCAATGCAATGCACAGTTGCTGAAGTTGAACCAAAATGAGCTTGTAATCTGGCTTCTGCAACTTTGAACATGAAAAATCCAATGAGGAGAAGAAAAGCAGAGCCAAAGAGTCCATCCCAAAATCCGACAAACAAGCAAAATGAACAAAAAACATTGAATTCAATTCTTTCTGATTTTAGAAACTGCATTAAAGAAGGGGTGCACCGGTCCTGGAGATACTGCAATACCAGGTCAATGCGTGGAGTGGACAGAGCAAGCTCTTTTTCCATCTCCCTGTTCTAAAAATCCATTTAATATATGGTCCCCAGATAGGGGACGTATCAGATATTAAACTGATAAGAACAGATACTACACTTGATCTTAGCCAAAAGGCCGAGAAGCGATAACCAGAATTGGTTTCAAACTACGGAGCCACCCAAGGATCCTAAAAAGTCCATTTGTGGAGATGAGCTCCTGGACTCCCGTTAAGAAGACATGTTGTCAACCTCTAGATCCCTTACATGCCTGCACTTTTCGGCTTGCTGCTGCTGCAATCCACGCGTTTTAGATCTGCATAACTCCACCTCTTTAAACACAGCACCTTCACCCCCTGCTGTTCCCACCCGCCTCAACACCGTTGGAAGGGAGGAGAACCAATTAAGGCGGGGGGTGGGGTGGAACGAGCAGCTGTCTACCCTTAGCAGGAGGGCTCCTGATTACATACCTCTCCTGCTGCTGCTGCTGCTGCTGGCTGTCCAGCAGCAGACTGAAGGTGGCTGCTGCTGTGCACAGGTATATAAAGGCTCAGAGCCTATTATGACACGCGCAGCCAGCGTTCCATTGCCACATTCCATCTACTGCAGGCAGGATACCTGGCTGGCTGAATGTCGCTGAGAAGCTCACAGAGACCGCCATAAGCAACAGTTTAACAGAATGCCACAGACTAATCAACCAAACTTTTTGGGTTGGGTTCTCTTTTATAGTCTGCAGGCATTAAATGAAAGAAGTCAGTGTTCCAGCAGAAGGAGACAACGTTTCAGAAAAGGCATTGTAGCAAACCAAAAAAGAAATTTTAAGCGCAGCAGTGTAACCAGCGCACATACCTGTTAGCTCGGGTGAGTTTAAAAGGCTGCTGTTGATAACAAGGGCATTTGCTAAATAGATGGTGTGTGTGCAACAATATACTGAAAGGTCAATTATATTGTGCAGCTTATCTCACCACCTGTAGTTATTTAGGTGAAAGCTCCAAAATGCTTGCCTAATATGTCTGTTTATCCAAAAGGAAGTAGAAAGGGAGAGCTAGAAAGATAGCATTGCATCACATTACATGGCAATGCAATGCACAGTTGCTGAAGTTGAACCAAAATGAGCTTGTAATCTGGCTTCTGCAACTTTGAACATGAAAAATCCAATGAGGAGAAGAAAAGCAGAGCCAAAGAGTCCATCCCAAAATCCGACAAACAAGCAAAATGAACAAAAAACATTGAATTCAATTCTTTCTGATTTTAGAAACTGCATTAAAGAAGGGGTGCACCGGTCCTGGAGATACTGCAATACCAGGTCAATGCGTGGAGTGGACAGAGCAAGCTCTTTTTCCATCTCCCTGTTCTAAAAATCCATTTAATATATGGTCCCCAGATAGGGGACGTATCAGATATTAAACTGATAAGAACAGATACTACACTTGATCTTAGCCAAAAGGCCGAGAAGCGATAACCAGAATTGGTTTCAAACTACGGAGCCACCCAAGGATCCTAAAAAGTCCATTTGTGGAGATGAGCTCCTGGACTCCCGTTAAGAAGACATGTTGTCAACCTCTAGATCCCTTACATGCCTGCACTTTTCGGCTTGCTGCTGCTGCAATCCACGCGTTTTAGATCTGCATAACTCCACCTCTTTAAACACAGCACCTTCACCCCCTGCTGTTCCCACCCGCCTCAACACCGTTGGAAGGGAGGAGAACCAATTAAGGCGGGGGGTGGGGTGGAACGAGCAGCTGTCTACCCTTAGCAGGAGGGCTCCTGATTACATACCTCTCCTGCTGCTGCTGCTGCTGCTGGCTGTCCAGCAGCAGACTGAAGGTGGCTGCTGCTGTGCACAGGTATATAAAGGCTCAGAGCCTATTATGACACGCGCAGCCAGCGTTCCATTGCCACATTCCATCTACTGCAGGCAGGATACCTGGCTGGCTGAATGTCGCTGAGAAGCTCACAGAGACCGCCATAAGCAACAGTTTAACAGAATGCCACAGACTAATCAACCAAACTTTTTGGGTTGGGTTCTCTTTTATAGTCTGCAGGCATTAAATGAAAGAAGTCAGTGTTCCAGCAGAAGGAGACAACGTTTCAGAAAAGGCATTGTAGCAAACCAAAAAAGAAATTTTAAGCGCAGCAGTGTAACCAGCGCACATACCTGTTAGCTCGGGTGAGTTTAAAAGGCTGCTGTTGATAACAAGGGCATTTGCTAAATAGATGGTGTGTGTGCAACAATATACTGAAAGGTCAATTATATTGTGCAGCTTATCTCACCACCTGTAGTTATTTAGGTGAAAGCTCCAAAATGCTTGCCTAATATGTCTGTTTATCCAAAAGGAAGTAGAAAGGGAGAGCTAGAAAGATAGCATTGCATCACATTACATGGCAATGCAATGCACAGTTGCTGAAGTTGAACCAAAATGAGCTTGTAATCTGGCTTCTGCAACTTTGAACATGAAAAATCCAATGAGGAGAAGAAAAGCAGAGCCAAAGAGTCCATCCCAAAATCCGACAAACAAGCAAAATGAACAAAAAACATTGAATTCAATTCTTTCTGATTTTAGAAACTGCATTAAAGAAGGGGTGCACCGGTCCTGGAGATACTGCAATACCAGGTCAATGCGTGGAGTGGACAGAGCAAGCTCTTTTTCCATCTCCCTGTTCTAAAAATCCATTTAATATATGGTCCCCAGATAGGGGACGTATCAGATATTAAACTGATAAGAACAGATACTACACTTGATCTTAGCCAAAAGGCCGAGAAGCGATAACCAGAATTGGTTTCAAACTACGGAGCCACCCAAGGATCCTAAAAAGTCCATTTGTGGAGATGAGCTCCTGGACTCCCGTTAAGAAGACATGTTGTCAACCTCTAGATCCCTTACATGCCTGCACTTTTCGGCTTGCTGCTGCTGCAATCCACGCGTTTTAGATCTGCATAACTCCACCTCTTTAAACACAGCACCTTCACCCCCTGCTGTTCCCACCCGCCTCAACACCGTTGGAAGGGAGGAGAACCAATTAAGGCGGGGGGTGGGGTGGAACGAGCAGCTGTCTACCCTTAGCAGGAGGGCTCCTGATTACATACCTCTCCTGCTGCTGCTGCTGCTGCTGGCTGTCCAGCAGCAGACTGAAGGTGGCTGCTGCTGTGCACAGGTATATAAAGGCTCAGAGCCTATTATGACACGCGCAGCCAGCGTTCCATTGCCACATTCCATCTACTGCAGGCAGGATACCTGGCTGGCTGAATGTCGCTGAGAAGCTCACAGAGACCGCCATAAGCAACAGTTTAACAGAATGCCACAGACTAATCAACCAAACTTTTTGGGTTGGGTTCTCTTTTATAGTCTGCAGGCATTAAATGAAAGAAGTCAGTGTTCCAGCAGAAGGAGACAACGTTTCAGAAAAGGCATTGTAGCAAACCAAAAAAGAAATTTTAAGCGCAGCAGTGTAACCAGCGCACATACCTGTTAGCTCGGGTGAGTTTAAAAGGCTGCTGTTGATAACAAGGGCATTTGCTAAATAGATGGTGTGTGTGCAACAATATACTGAAAGGTCAATTATATTGTGCAGCTTATCTCACCACCTGTAGTTATTTAGGTGAAAGCTCCAAAATGCTTGCCTAATATGTCTGTTTATCCAAAAGGAAGTAGAAAGGGAGAGCTAGAAAGATAGCATTGCATCACATTACATGGCAATGCAATGCACAGTTGCTGAAGTTGAACCAAAATGAGCTTGTAATCTGGCTTCTGCAACTTTGAACATGAAAAATCCAATGAGGAGAAGAAAAGCAGAGCCAAAGAGTCCATCCCAAAATCCGACAAACAAGCAAAATGAACAAAAAACATTGAATTCAATTCTTTCTGATTTTAGAAACTGCATTAAAGAAGGGGTGCACCGGTCCTGGAGATACTGCAATACCAGGTCAATGCGTGGAGTGGACAGAGCAAGCTCTTTTTCCATCTCCCTGTTCTAAAAATCCATTTAATATATGGTCCCCAGATAGGGGACGTATCAGATATTAAACTGATAAGAACAGATACTACACTTGATCTTAGCCAAAAGGCCGAGAAGCGATAACCAGAATTGGTTTCAAACTACGGAGCCACCCAAGGATCCTAAAAAGTCCATTTGTGGAGATGAGCTCCTGGACTCCCGTTAAGAAGACATGTTGTCAACCTCTAGATCCCTTACATGCCTGCACTTTTCGGCTTGCTGCTGCTGCAATCCACGCGTTTTAGATCTGCATAACTCCACCTCTTTAAACACAGCACCTTCACCCCCTGCTGTTCCCACCCGCCTCAACACCGTTGGAAGGGAGGAGAACCAATTAAGGCGGGGGGTGGGGTGGAACGAGCAGCTGTCTACCCTTAGCAGGAGGGCTCCTGATTACATACCTCTCCTGCTGCTGCTGCTGCTGCTGGCTGTCCAGCAGCAGACTGAAGGTGGCTGCTGCTGTGCACAGGTATATAAAGGCTCAGAGCCTATTATGACACGCGCAGCCAGCGTTCCATTGCCACATTCCATCTACTGCAGGCAGGATACCTGGCTGGCTGAATGTCGCTGAGAAGCTCACAGAGACCGCCATAAGCAACAGTTTAACAGAATGCCACAGACTAATCAACCAAACTTTTTGGGTTGGGTTCTCTTTTATAGTCTGCAGGCATTAAATGAAAGAAGTCAGTGTTCCAGCAGAAGGAGACAACGTTTCAGAAAAGGCATTGTAGCAAACCAAAAAAGAAATTTTAAGCGCAGCAGTGTAACCAGCGCACATACCTGTTAGCTCGGGTGAGTTTAAAAGGCTGCTGTTGATAACAAGGGCATTTGCTAAATAGATGGTGTGTGTGCAACAATATACTGAAAGGTCAATTATATTGTGCAGCTTATCTCACCACCTGTAGTTATTTAGGTGAAAGCTCCAAAATGCTTGCCTAATATGTCTGTTTATCCAAAAGGAAGTAGAAAGGGAGAGCTAGAAAGATAGCATTGCATCACATTACATGGCAATGCAATGCACAGTTGCTGAAGTTGAACCAAAATGAGCTTGTAATCTGGCTTCTGCAACTTTGAACATGAAAAATCCAATGAGGAGAAGAAAAGCAGAGCCAAAGGTCCATCCCAAAATCCGACAAACAAGCAAAATGAACAAAAAACATTGAATTCAATTCTTTCTGATTTTAGAAACTGCATTAAAGAAGGGGTGCACCGGTCCTGGAGATACTGCAATACCAGGTCAATGCGTGGAGTGGACAGAGCAAGCTCTTTTTCCATCTCCCTGTTCTAAAAATCCATTTAATATATGGTCCCCAGATAGGGGACGTATCAGATATTAAACTGATAAGAACAGATACTACACTTGATCTTAGCCAAAAGGCCGAGAAGCGATAACCAGAATTGGTTTCAAACTACGGAGCCACCCAAGGATCCTAAAAAGTCCATTTGTGGAGATGAGCTCCTGGACTCCCGTTAAGAAGACATGTTGTCAACCTCTAGATCCCTTACATGCCTGCACTTTTCGGCTTGCTGCTGCTGCAATCCACGCGTTTTAGATCTGCATAACTCCACCTCTTTAAACACAGCACCTTCACCCCCTGCTGTTCCCACCCGCCTCAACACCGTTGGAAGGGAGGAGAACCAATTAAGGCGGGGGGTGGGGTGGAACGAGCAGCTGTCTACCCTTAGCAGGAGGGCTCCTGATTACATACCTCTCCTGCTGCTGCTGCTGCTGCTGGCTGTCCAGCAGCAGACTGAAGGTGGCTGCTGCTGTGCACAGGTATATAAAGGCTCAGAGCCTATTATGACACGCGCAGCCAGCGTTCCATTGCCACATTCCATCTACTGCAGGCAGGATACCTGGCTGGCTGAATGTCGCTGAGAAGCTCACAGAGACCGCCATAAGCAACAGTTTAACAGAATGCCACAGACTAATCAACCAAACTTTTTGGGTTGGGTTCTCTTTTATAGTCTGCAGGCATTAAATGAAAGAAGTCAGTGTTCCAGCAGAAGGAGACAACGTTTCAGAAAAGGCATTGTAGCAAACCAAAAAAGAAATTTTAAGCGCAGCAGTGTAACCAGCGCACATACCTGTTAGCTCGGGTGAGTTTAAAAGGCTGCTGTTGATAACAAGGGCATTTGCTAAATAGATGGTGTGTGTGCAACAATATACTGAAAGGTCAATTATATTGTGCAGCTTATCTCACCACCTGTAGTTATTTAGGTGAAAGCTCCAAAATGCTTGCCTAATATGTCTGTTTATCCAAAAGGAAGTAGAAAGGGAGAGCTAGAAAGATAGCATTGCATCACATTACATGGCAATGCAATGCACAGTTGCTGAAGTTGAACCAAAATGAGCTTGTAATCTGGCTTCTGCAACTTTGAACATGAAAAATCCAATGAGGAGAAGAAAAGCAGAGCCAAAGAGTCCATCCCAAAATCCGACAAACAAGCAAAATGAACAAAAAACATTGAATTCAATTCTTTCTGATTTTAGAAACTGCATTAAAGAAGGGGTGCACCGGTCCTGGAGATACTGCAATACCAGGTCAATGCGTGGAGTGGACAGAGCAAGCTCTTTTTCCATCTCCCTGTTCTAAAAATCCATTTAATATATGGTCCCCAGATAGGGGACGTATCAGATATTAAACTGATAAGAACAGATACTACACTTGATCTTAGCCAAAAGGCCGAGAAGCGATAACCAGAATTGGTTTCAAACTACGGAGCCACCCAAGGATCCTAAAAAGTCCATTTGTGGAGATGAGCTCCTGGACTCCCGTTAAGAAGACATGTTGTCAACCTCTAGATCCCTTACATGCCTGCACTTTTCGGCTTGCTGCTGCTGCAATCCACGCGTTTTAGATCTGCATAACTCCACCTCTTTAAACACAGCACCTTCACCCCCTGCTGTTCCCACCCGCCTCAACACCGTTGGAAGGGAGGAGAACCAATTAAGGCGGGGGGTGGGGTGGAACGAGCAGCTGTCTACCCTTAGCAGGAGGGCTCCTGATTACATACCTCTCCTGCTGCTGCTGCTGCTGCTGGCTGTCCAGCAGCAGACTGAAGGTGGCTGCTGCTGTGCACAGGTATATAAAGGCTCAGAGCCTATTATGACACGCGCAGCCAGCGTTCCATTGCCACATTCCATCTACTGCAGGCAGGATACCTGGCTGGCTGAATGTCGCTGAGAAGCTCACAGAGACCGCCATAAGCAACAGTTTAACAGAATGCCACAGACTAATCAACCAAACTTTTTGGGTTGGGTTCTCTTTTATAGTCTGCAGGCATTAAATGAAAGAAGTCAGTGTTCCAGCAGAAGGAGACAACGTTTCAGAAAAGGCATTGTAGCAAACCAAAAAAGAAATTTTAAGCGCAGCAGTGTAACCAGCGCACATACCTGTTAGCTCGGGTGAGTTTAAAAGGCTGCTGTTGATAACAAGGGCATTTGCTAAATAGATGGTGTGTGTGCAACAATATACTGAAAGGTCAATTATATTGTGCAGCTTATCTCACCACCTGTAGTTATTTAGGTGAAAGCTCCAAAATGCTTGCCTAATATGTCTGTTTATCCAAAAGGAAGTAGAAAGGGAGAGCTAGAAAGATAGCATTGCATCACATTACATGGCAATGCAATGCACAGTTGCTGAAGTTGAACCAAAATGAGCTTGTAATCTGGCTTCTGCAACTTTGAACATGAAAAATCCAATGAGGAGAAGAAAAGCAGAGCCAAAGAGTCCATCCCAAAATCCGACAAACAAGCAAAATGAACAAAAAACATTGAATTCA
Organism: Phyllobates terribilis; assembly: GCF_046119375.1. Taxonomy (NCBI): domain Eukaryota; kingdom Metazoa; phylum Chordata; class Amphibia; order Anura; family Dendrobatidae; genus Phyllobates; species Phyllobates terribilis. The sequence continues at coordinate 10,205 of NW_027366305.1, read as the reverse complement.
ATTCTTTCTGATTTTAGAAACTGCATTAAAGAAGGGGTGCACCGGTCCTGGAGATACTGCAATACCAGGTCAATGCGTGGAGTGGACAGAGCAAGCTCTTTTTCCATCTCCCTGTTCTAAAAATCCATTTAATATATGGTCCCCAGATAGGGGACGTATCAGATATTAAACTGATAAGAACAGATACTACACTTGATCTTAGCCAAAAGGCCGAGAAGCGATAACCAGAATTGGTTTCAAACTACGGAGCCACCCAAGGATCCTAAAAAGTCCATTTGTGGAGATGAGCTCCTGGACTCCCGTTAAGAAGACATGTTGTCAACCTCTAGATCCCTTACATGCCTGCACTTTTCGGCTTGCTGCTGCTGCAATCCACGCGTTTTAGATCTGCATAACTCCACCTCTTTAAACACAGCACCTTCACCCCCTGCTGTTCCCACCCGCCTCAACACCGTTGGAAGGGAGGAGAACCAATTAAGGCGGGGGGTGGGGTGGAACGAGCAGCTGTCTACCCTTAGCAGGAGGGCTCCTGATTACATACCTCTCCTGCTGCTGCTGCTGCTGCTGGCTGTCCAGCAGCAGACTGAAGGTGGCTGCTGCTGTGCACAGGTATATAAAGGCTCAGAGCCTATTATGACACGCGCAGCCAGCGTTCCATTGCCACATTCCATCTACTGCAGGCAGGATACCTGGCTGGCTGAATGTCGCTGAGAAGCTCACAGAGACCGCCATAAGCAACAGTTTAACAGAATGCCACAGACTAATCAACCAAACTTTTTGGGTTGGGTTCTCTTTTATAGTCTGCAGGCATTAAATGAAAGAAGTCAGTGTTCCAGCAGAAGGAGACAACGTTTCAGAAAAGGCATTGTAGCAAACCAAAAAAGAAATTTTAAGCGCAGCAGTGTAACCAGCGCACATACCTGTTAGCTCGGGTGAGTTTAAAAGGCTGCTGTTGATAACAAGGGCATTTGCTAAATAGATGGTGTGTGTGCAACAATATACTGAAAGGTCAATTATATTGTGCAGCTTATCTCACCACCTGTAGTTATTTAGGTGAAAGCTCCAAAATGCTTGCCTAATATGTCTGTTTATCCAAAAGGAAGTAGAAAGGGAGAGCTAGAAAGATAGCATTGCATCACATTACATGGCAATGCAATGCACAGTTGCTGAAGTTGAACCAAAATGAGCTTGTAATCTGGCTTCTGCAACTTTGAACATGAAAAATCCAATGAGGAGAAGAAAAGCAGAGCCAAAGAGTCCATCCCAAAATCCGACAAACAAGCAAAATGAACAAAAAACATTGAATTCAATTCTTTCTGATTTTAGAAACTGCATTAAAGAAGGGGTGCACCGGTCCTGGAGATACTGCAATACCAGGTCAATGCGTGGAGTGGACAGAGCAAGCTCTTTTTCCATCTCCCTGTTCTAAAAATCCATTTAATATATGGTCCCCAGATAGGGGACGTATCAGATATTAAACTGATAAGAACAGATACTACACTTGATCTTAGCCAAAAGGCCGAGAAGCGATAACCAGAATTGGTTTCAAACTACGGAGCCACCCAAGGATCCTAAAAAGTCCATTTGTGGAGATGAGCTCCTGGACTCCCGTTAAGAAGACATGTTGTCAACCTCTAGATCCCTTACATGCCTGCACTTTTCGGCTTGCTGCTGCTGCAATCCACGCGTTTTAGATCTGCATAACTCCACCTCTTTAAACACAGCACCTTCACCCCCTGCTGTTCCCACCCGCCTCAACACCGTTGGAAGGGAGGAGAACCAATTAAGGCGGGGGGTGGGGTGGAACGAGCAGCTGTCTACCCTTAGCAGGAGGGCTCCTGATTACATACCTCTCCTGCTGCTGCTGCTGCTGCTGGCTGTCCAGCAGCAGACTGAAGGTGGCTGCTGCTGTGCACAGGTATATAAAGGCTCAGAGCCTATTATGACACGCGCAGCCAGCGTTCCATTGCCACATTCCATCTACTGCAGGCAGGATACCTGGCTGGCTGAATGTCGCTGAGAAGCTCACAGAGACCGCCATAAGCAACAGTTTAACAGAATGCCACAGACTAATCAACCAAACTTTTTGGGTTGGGTTCTCTTTTATAGTCTGCAGGCATTAAATGAAAGAAGTCAGTGTTCCAGCAGAAGGAGACAACGTTTCAGAAAAGGCATTGTAGCAAACCAAAAAAGAAATTTTAAGCGCAGCAGTGTAACCAGCGCACATACCTGTTAGCTCGGGTGAGTTTAAAAGGCTGCTGTTGATAACAAGGGCATTTGCTAAATAGATGGTGTGTGTGCAACAATATACTGAAAGGTCAATTATATTGTGCAGCTTATCTCACCACCTGTAGTTATTTAGGTGAAAGCTCCAAAATGCTTGCCTAATATGTCTGTTTATCCAAAAGGAAGTAGAAAGGGAGAGCTAGAAAGATAGCATTGCATCACATTACATGGCAATGCAATGCACAGTTGCTGAAGTTGAACCAAAATGAGCTTGTAATCTGGCTTCTGCAACTTTGAACATGAAAAATCCAATGAGGAGAAGAAAAGCAGAGCCAAAGAGTCCATCCCAAAATCCGACAAACAAGCAAAATGAACAAAAAACATTGAATTCAATTCTTTCTGATTTTAGAAACTGCATTAAAGAAGGGGTGCACCGGTCCTGGAGATACTGCAATACCAGGTCAATGCGTGGAGTGGACAGAGCAAGCTCTTTTTCCATCTCCCTGTTCTAAAAATCCATTTAATATATGGTCCCCAGATAGGGGACGTATCAGATATTAAACTGATAAGAACAGATACTACACTTGATCTTAGCCAAAAGGCCGAGAAGCGATAACCAGAATTGGTTTCAAACTACGGAGCCACCCAAGGATCCTAAAAAGTCCATTTGTGGAGATGAGCTCCTGGACTCCCGTTAAGAAGACATGTTGTCAACCTCTAGATCCCTTACATGCCTGCACTTTTCGGCTTGCTGCTGCTGCAATCCACGCGTTTTAGATCTGCATAACTCCACCTCTTTAAACACAGCACCTTCACCCCCTGCTGTTCCCACCCGCCTCAACACCGTTGGAAGGGAGGAGAACCAATTAAGGCGGGGGGTGGGGTGGAACGAGCAGCTGTCTACCCTTAGCAGGAGGGCTCCTGATTACATACCTCTCCTGCTGCTGCTGCTGCTGCTGGCTGTCCAGCAGCAGACTGAAGGTGGCTGCTGCTGTGCACAGGTATATAAAGGCTCAGAGCCTATTATGACACGCGCAGCCAGCGTTCCATTGCCACATTCCATCTACTGCAGGCAGGATACCTGGCTGGCTGAATGTCGCTGAGAAGCTCACAGAGACCGCCATAAGCAACAGTTTAACAGAATGCCACAGACTAATCAACCAAACTTTTTGGGTTGGGTTCTCTTTTATAGTCTGCAGGCATTAAATGAAAGAAGTCAGTGTTCCAGCAGAAGGAGACAACGTTTCAGAAAAGGCATTGTAGCAAACCAAAAAAGAAATTTTAAGCGCAGCAGTGTAACCAGCGCACATACCTGTTAGCTCGGGTGAGTTTAAAAGGCTGCTGTTGATAACAAGGGCATTTGCTAAATAGATGGTGTGTGTGCAACAATATACTGAAAGGTCAATTATATTGTGCAGCTTATCTCACCACCTGTAGTTATTTAGGTGAAAGCTCCAAAATGCTTGCCTAATATGTCTGTTTATCCAAAAGGAAGTAGAAAGGGAGAGCTAGAAAGATAGCATTGCATCACATTACATGGCAATGCAATGCACAGTTGCTGAAGTTGAACCAAAATGAGCTTGTAATCTGGCTTCTGCAACTTTGAACATGAAAAATCCAATGAGGAGAAGAAAAGCAGAGCCAAAGAGTCCATCCCAAAATCCGACAAACAAGCAAAATGAACAAAAAACATTGAATTCAATTCTTTCTGATTTTAGAAACTGCATTAAAGAAGGGGTGCACCGGTCCTGGAGATACTGCAATACCAGGTCAATGCGTGGAGTGGACAGAGCAAGCTCTTTTTCCATCTCCCTGTTCTAAAAATCCATTTAATATATGGTCCCCAGATAGGGGACGTATCAGATATTAAACTGATAAGAACAGATACTACACTTGATCTTAGCCAAAAGGCCGAGAAGCGATAACCAGAATTGGTTTCAAACTACGGAGCCACCCAAGGATCCTAAAAAGTCCATTTGTGGAGATGAGCTCCTGGACTCCCGTTAAGAAGACATGTTGTCAACCTCTAGATCCCTTACATGCCTGCACTTTTCGGCTTGCTGCTGCTGCAATCCACGCGTTTTAGATCTGCATAACTCCACCTCTTTAAACACAGCACCTTCACCCCCTGCTGTTCCCACCCGCCTCAACACCGTTGGAAGGGAGGAGAACCAATTAAGGCGGGGGGTGGGGTGGAACGAGCAGCTGTCTACCCTTAGCAGGAGGGCTCCTGATTACATACCTCTCCTGCTGCTGCTGCTGCTGCTGGCTGTCCAGCAGCAGACTGAAGGTGGCTGCTGCTGTGCACAGGTATATAAAGGCTCAGAGCCTATTATGACACGCGCAGCCAGCGTTCCATTGCCACATTCCATCTACTGCAGGCAGGATACCTGGCTGGCTGAATGTCGCTGAGAAGCTCACAGAGACCGCCATAAGCAACAGTTTAACAGAATGCCACAGACTAATCAACCAAACTTTTTGGGTTGGGTTCTCTTTTATAGTCTGCAGGCATTAAATGAAAGAAGTCAGTGTTCCAGCAGAAGGAGACAACGTTTCAGAAAAGGCATTGTAGCAAACCAAAAAAGAAATTTTAAGCGCAGCAGTGTAACCAGCGCACATACCTGTTAGCTCGGGTGAGTTTAAAAGGCTGCTGTTGATAACAAGGGCATTTGCTAAATAGATGGTGTGTGTGCAACAATATACTGAAAGGTCAATTATATTGTGCAGCTTATCTCACCACCTGTAGTTATTTAGGTGAAAGCTCCAAAATGCTTGCCTAATATGTCTGTTTATCCAAAAGGAAGTAGAAAGGGAGAGCTAGAAAGATAGCATTGCATCACATTACATGGCAATGCAATGCACAGTTGCTGAAGTTGAACCAAAATGAGCTTGTAATCTGGCTTCTGCAACTTTGAACATGAAAAATCCAATGAGGAGAAGAAAAGCAGAGCCAAAGAGTCCATCCCAAAATCCGACAAACAAGCAAAATGAACAAAAAACATTGAATTCAATTCTTTCTGATTTTAGAAACTGCATTAAAGAAGGGGTGCACCGGTCCTGGAGATACTGCAATACCAGGTCAATGCGTGGAGTGGACAGAGCAAGCTCTTTTTCCATCTCCCTGTTCTAAAAATCCATTTAATATATGGTCCCCAGATAGGGGACGTATCAGATATTAAACTGATAAGAACAGATACTACACTTGATCTTAGCCAAAAGGCCGAGAAGCGATAACCAGAATTGGTTTCAAACTACGGAGCCACCCAAGGATCCTAAAAAGTCCATTTGTGGAGATGAGCTCCTGGACTCCCGTTAAGAAGACATGTTGTCAACCTCTAGATCCCTTACATGCCTGCACTTTTCGGCTTGCTGCTGCTGCAATCCACGCGTTTTAGATCTGCATAACTCCACCTCTTTAAACACAGCACCTTCACCCCCTGCTGTTCCCACCCGCCTCAACACCGTTGGAAGGGAGGAGAACCAATTAAGGCGGGGGGTGGGGTGGAACGAGCAGCTGTCTACCCTTAGCAGGAGGGCTCCTGATTACATACCTCTCCTGCTGCTGCTGCTGCTGCTGGCTGTCCAGCAGCAGACTGAAGGTGGCTGCTGCTGTGCACAGGTATATAAAGGCTCAGAGCCTATTATGACACGCGCAGCCAGCGTTCCATTGCCACATTCCATCTACTGCAGGCAGGATACCTGGCTGGCTGAATGTCGCTGAGAAGCTCACAGAGACCGCCATAAGCAACAGTTTAACAGAATGCCACAGACTAATCAACCAAACTTTTTGGGTTGGGTTCTCTTTTATAGTCTGCAGGCATTAAATGAAAGAAGTCAGTGTTCCAGCAGAAGGAGACAACGTTTCAGAAAAGGCATTGTAGCAAACCAAAAAAGAAATTTTAAGCGCAGCAGTGTAACCAGCGCACATACCTGTTAGCTCGGGTGAGTTTAAAAGGCTGCTGTTGATAACAAGGGCATTTGCTAAATAGATGGTGTGTGTGCAACAATATACTGAAAGGTCAATTATATTGTGCAGCTTATCTCACCACCTGTAGTTATTTAGGTGAAAGCTCCAAAATGCTTGCCTAATATGTCTGTTTATCCAAAAGGAAGTAGAAAGGGAGAGCTAGAAAGATAGCATTGCATCACATTACATGGCAATGCAATGCACAGTTGCTGAAGTTGAACCAAAATGAGCTTGTAATCTGGCTTCTGCAACTTTGAACATGAAAAATCCAATGAGGAGAAGAAAAGCAGAGCCAAAGAGTCCATCCCAAAATCCGACAAACAAGCAAAATGAACAAAAAACATTGAATTCAATTCTTTCTGATTTTAGAAACTGCATTAAAGAAGGGGTGCACCGGTCCTGGAGATACTGCAATACCAGGTCAATGCGTGGAGTGGACAGAGCAAGCTCTTTTTCCATCTCCCTGTTCTAAAAATCCATTTAATATATGGTCCCCAGATAGGGGACGTATCAGATATTAAACTGATAAGAACAGATACTACACTTGATCTTAGCCAAAAGGCCGAGAAGCGATAACCAGAATTGGTTTCAAACTACGGAGCCACCCAAGGATCCTAAAAAGTCCATTTGTGGAGATGAGCTCCTGGACTCCCGTTAAGAAGACATGTTGTCAACCTCTAGATCCCTTACATGCCTGCACTTTTCGGCTTGCTGCTGCTGCAATCCACGCGTTTTAGATCTGCATAACTCCACCTCTTTAAACACAGCACCTTCACCCCCTGCTGTTCCCACCCGCCTCAACACCGTTGGAAGGGAGGAGAACCAATTAAGGCGGGGGGTGGGGTGGAACGAGCAGCTGTCTACCCTTAGCAGGAGGGCTCCTGATTACATACCTCTCCTGCTGCTGCTGCTGCTGCTGGCTGTCCAGCAGCAGACTGAAGGTGGCTGCTGCTGTGCACAGGTATATAAAGGCTCAGAGCCTATTATGACACGCGCAGCCAGCGTTCCATTGCCACATTCCATCTACTGCAGGCAGGATACCTGGCTGGCTGAATGTCGCTGAGAAGCTCACAGAGACCGCCATAAGCAACAGTTTAACAGAATGCCACAGACTAATCAACCAAACTTTTTGGGTTGGGTTCTCTTTTATAGTCTGCAGGCATTAAATGAAAGAAGTCAGTGTTCCAGCAGAAGGAGACAACGTTTCAGAAAAGGCATTGTAGCAAACCAAAAAAGAAATTTTAAGCGCAGCAGTGTAACCAGCGCACATACCTGTTAGCTCGGGTGAGTTTAAAAGGCTGCTGTTGATAACAAGGGCATTTGCTAAATAGATGGTGTGTGTGCAACAATATACTGAAAGGTCAATTATATTGTGCAGCTTATCTCACCACCTGTAGTTATTTAGGTGAAAGCTCCAAAATGCTTGCCTAATATGTCTGTTTATCCAAAAGGAAGTAGAAAGGGAGAGCTAGAAAGATAGCATTGCATCACATTACATGGCAATGCAATGCACAGTTGCTGAAGTTGAACCAAAATGAGCTTGTAATCTGGCTTCTGCAACTTTGAACATGAAAAATCCAATGAGGAGAAGAAAAGCAGAGCCAAAGAGTCCATCCCAAAATCCGACAAACAAGCAAAATGAACAAAAAACATTGAATTCAATTCTTTCTGATTTTAGAAACTGCATTAAAGAAGGGGTGCACCGGTCCTGGAGATACTGCAATACCAGGTCAATGCGTGGAGTGGACAGAGCAAGCTCTTTTTCCATCTCCCTGTTCTAAAAATCCATTTAATATATGGTCCCCAGATAGGGGACGTATCAGATATTAAACTGATAAGAACAGATACTACACTTGATCTTAGCCAAAAGGCCGAGAAGCGATAACCAGAATTGGTTTCAAACTACGGAGCCACCCAAGGATCCTAAAAAGTCCATTTGTGGAGATGAGCTCCTGGACTCCCGTTAAGAAGACATGTTGTCAACCTCTAGATCCCTTACATGCCTGCACTTTTCGGCTTGCTGCTGCTGCAATCCACGCGTTTTAGATCTGCATAACTCCACCTCTTTAAACACAGCACCTTCACCCCCTGCTGTTCCCACCCGCCTCAACACCGTTGGAAGGGAGGAGAACCAATTAAGGCGGGGGGTGGGGTGGAACGAGCAGCTGTCTACCCTTAGCAGGAGGGCTCCTGATTACATACCTCTCCTGCTGCTGCTGCTGCTGCTGGCTGTCCAGCAGCAGACTGAAGGTGGCTGCTGCTGTGCACAGGTATATAAAGGCTCAGAGCCTATTATGACACGCGCAGCCAGCGTTCCATTGCCACATTCCATCTACTGCAGGCAGGATACCTGGCTGGCTGAATGTCGCTGAGAAGCTCACAGAGACCGCCATAAGCAACAGTTTAACAGAATGCCACAGACTAATCAACCAAACTTTTTGGGTTGGGTTCTCTTTTATAGTCTGCAGGCATTAAATGAAAGAAGTCAGTGTTCCAGCAGAAGGAGACAACGTTTCAGAAAAGGCATTGTAGCAAACCAAAAAAGAAATTTTAAGCGCAGCAGTGTAACCAGCGCACATACCTGTTAGCTCGGGTGAGTTTAAAAGGCTGCTGTTGATAACAAGGGCATTTGCTAAATAGATGGTGTGTGTGCAACAATATACTGAAAGGTCAATTATATTGTGCAGCTTATCTCACCACCTGTAGTTATTTAGGTGAAAGCTCCAAAATGCTTGCCTAATATGTCTGTTTATCCAAAAGGAAGTAGAAAGGGAGAGCTAGAAAGATAGCATTGCATCACATTACATGGCAATGCAATGCACAGTTGCTGAAGTTGAACCAAAATGAGCTTGTAATCTGGCTTCTGCAACTTTGAACATGAAAAATCCAATGAGGAGAAGAAAAGCAGAGCCAAAGAGTCCATCCCAAAATCCGACAAACAAGCAAAATGAACAAAAAACATTGAATTCAATTCTTTCTGATTTTAGAAACTGCATTAAAGAAGGGGTGCACCGGTCCTGGAGATACTGCAATACCAGGTCAATGCGTGGAGTGGACAGAGCAAGCTCTTTTTCCATCTCCCTGTTCTAAAAATCCATTTAATATATGGTCCCCAGATAGGGGACGTATCAGATATTAAACTGATAAGAACAGATACTACACTTGATCTTAGCCAAAAGGCCGAGAAGCGATAACCAGAATTGGTTTCAAACTACGGAGCCACCCAAGGATCCTAAAAAGTCCATTTGTGGAGATGAGCTCCTGGACTCCCGTTAAGAAGACATGTTGTCAACCTCTAGATCCCTTACATGCCTGCACTTTTCGGCTTGCTGCTGCTGCAATCCACGCGTTTTAGATCTGCATAACTCCACCTCTTTAAACACAGCACCTTCACCCCCTGCTGTTCCCACCCGCCTCAACACCGTTGGAAGGGAGGAGAACCAATTAAGGCGGGGGGTGGGGTGGAACGAGCAGCTGTCTACCCTTAGCAGGAGGGCTCCTGATTACATACCTCTCCTGCTGCTGCTGCTGCTGCTGGCTGTCCAGCAGCAGACTGAAGGTGGCTGCTGCTGTGCACAGGTATATAAAGGCTCAGAGCCTATTATGACACGCGCAGCCAGCGTTCCATTGCCACATTCCATCTACTGCAGGCAGGATACCTGGCTGGCTGAATGTCGCTGAGAAGCTCACAGAGACCGCCATAAGCAACAGTTTAACAGAATGCCACAGACTAATCAACCAAACTTTTTGGGTTGGGTTCTCTTTTATAGTCTGCAGGCATTAAATGAAAGAAGTCAGTGTTCCAGCAGAAGGAGACAACGTTTCAGAAAAGGCATTGTAGCAAACCAAAAAAGAAATTTTAAGCGCAGCAGTGTAACCAGCGCACATACCTGTTAGCTCGGGTGAGTTTAAAAGGCTGCTGTTGATAACAAGGGCATTTGCTAAATAGATGGTGTGTGTGCAACAATATACTGAAAGGTCAATTATATTGTGCAGCTTATCTCACCACCTG